>NW_015506799.1:229940-252305 GCF_001515645.1 Sinocyclocheilus grahami
AGTGGTATTTTGTGATAAATATGTCAAATATTCTCAAGCACACTTTTTTTATTGTTTATTTCTGCTTTCATGTGTGTTTGTTTTTTCTAGTTTCCACTTTTAAATCAAAATTGGATTATACCATGGAATTAATATTTAACATCTTCACAAAGATTTGTGAAGGGGAAACATAAAAGATAGAACTGTATAGGAGACAGCAATAAAAGTAAACTCTCTCATACTGTCGTGACATTCAACTGAGTGACTACAGCCTGTTTGGACTGAAGTGAATGGGAACACTAATGGCACAATTACAAGGGATTTGCCATTTCTGCTGGCGTGAGGACTGTACTTTCAGCAGCCAGTTCAGCGTGGCATGTACATGTTTATTTCTGCTTTCATGTGGGTTTGTTTTTTCTAGTTTCCACTTTTAAATCAAAATTGGATTATACCATGGAATTAATATTTAACATCTTCACAAAGATTTGTGAAGGGGAAACATAAAAGATAGAACTGAATAGGAGACAGCAATAAAAGTAAACTCTCTCATACTGTCGTGACATTCAATTGAGTGACTACAGCCTGTTTGGACTGAAGTGAATGGGAACACTAATGGCACAATTACAAGGGATTTGCCATTTCTGCTGGCATGAGGACTGTACTTTCAGCAGCCAGTTCAGCGTGGCATGTACATTTTCAGTTCCATTTAGTCCTGAATAATAGGCACTCACTGTGAACCGTCATCATCTGAGTGACTGAAAAAGGCCTCCCTCGGGCCCCAATAATGACAGGATTATATTCTCAATTGATACGGAGTCTTTGTTTGTATAATATCTCTAAAACAAAAAACTCTTATAAACTTTAGACTAAGAGGCTAGATTATTGCGCCAAGTGCATTTTATTTTATTATTATTATAACCTTTATTTTACCAGGAAGCACACTGAGATTAAAAATCTCGGTAACACTTTAATACAGGGACCAATTCTCACTATTAACTAGTTGCTTATTAGCATATACCTATTATTAACATATTGGATGTTTATTAGTACTTATAAAGCACATATTCTGCATGACCATAATCTACATCCCTAATCCTAGCCAATACCCTAAACTTAACAACTACCTTACTAACTATTAATAAGCAGCAAGTTGGGAGTTTATTGAGGCAAAAGTTGTAGTTAATGGTTTGTTAATATTACTGGACCTTAAAAATAAAGTGTGACTCTCTTTTACAAGGGCGTCCTGGCCAAGGTTGACAACACAGCTCACGTGGGTTTAACGGATAACATCCATCCATCCATACATACACAAACAAGCAAGTTAATACAAATTTTGAAAATAAAATATACAATGAAAAAAAAAGAATATCAATACATACCTAGTCAGAACATCTGTAACCCAAAGTTTCTTTAAAATCTTTTTTTAAAGACTCCAATTTTCAAAATATTCCAGGCAGAGGGAGCAGCAAATTTAGTAGAAAAAAAAGGAAAAGGAAAAAATATAATACAATTTGAAAATTATTAAAAATACAGTTTTTGCAGTATACTCACACTTCACAGCCTTAATGAATATAAGATGCTTTTCCATCTCGTCATAGATGATGTGAAATGCTTGAACAGACTGACTATGTTCCCTGTAACTCTGATTCTATTGGCATGCAGGTCCGTACAGGTAAGCGACAGTCATCCATACGGCTGACACATGGAGCTATCAGCTGAGACAGTGACTGATGGCTGTAAGTGGGGCACTGGGAGTGATGCCATGCCGGAAGAGGTTGTCCTGCGGCCCCCCCATGGCAGATAAGAGATGGATACCACCCTGGATTGAGGGCTGTGGTGGATGGACGGGAGGAGGGGCAAGATTGTGTGGCTAAACCTTGAGAATAGATAGCTGGTGAATTACAGCCTCTCATCTTCATATGTGATGGACGGGGTAGTGGAAAATGCCCGGCGGAGTGAGTGCCAGCTGCTGCTGTTTGGTACTTTGGCAAGGACATGACATGTGATGGACTATCTGATCAGTGAGTTTTTTAAAAACATATTGGTTCTCTCTTATACCTTCTAAACGAATCACCGCGTTGCTTCTCTTTAACCCTTAAAGGAATAGTTCACCCAAAAATTTAAAGTTGCTGAAAGAGTCCTCACCCTCAGGCCATCCAAAATGTTGAGGAGTTTGTTTCTTCAGCTGAACAGATTTGGAGAAATGTAGCACTATATCACTTGCTCACCAGTGGATGCTCTGCAGTTAATGGGTGCCGTCAGAATGAGAGTCCAAACAGCTGATAAAAACATCACAATAATCCACATAACTCCAGTCCATCAATTAACATCTTGTGAAAAAAAGTGCAAAAAAGCTGTGTGTTTGTAAGAAACAAATCTATGATTAAGATATTTTTAACCTCAAATCCTTGCTTCTGGCCAAAATACAAGTCCTTTATCCAAAATATTGCTTTTGTCTTGTCTGAATCAGGAGAGAAATATGCACAGATCAAACACCGTTTACAAGCGGAAACATGTATGTATAGACCTATATACATACATATGTATAAATAGTATGCATAGAAATATTTAATGAGCAGCAAATCAGCATATTAGAATGATTTCTGGAGGATCATTTGACACTGAAGACTGAATGATGCTGAAAATTCAGCTTTGATCACAGGAATAAATTACATTTTAAAATATGATTCACTAATGTTTTGTATGAATAATTGGTATGACGGGGATAGATCCAGCACGAATGGGAAACTAATATTACGGGGCATTCATTATTATTATTATTATATTTGTTATTATTGTATGCATTAATAAATAAATAAGTAATAAACAAACAAACAAACTGTAAAATAGAGACAAATAAACAGATGGATAGATAGATAGATAAATAGACAATCATGCAGATTTTATGGAGTGAAGCATTCTAATATATGCTAAATGAGTGTGATGCATAGGATACTGTACAGTAATGAGTCACCTCTGTAGGGGAGCAGAAAAAAATCCCTCGGAGACAATGTGCAATCAACATTCTGTCCTCGTCCTTCACATCCTCTTTTGCCTATTGCTGCCGGCTGCTACTTTATAATCCAGGATTTCCAACCCGTGTCGTCCTGTCCTACCCACTGACCAGATAAAGTGTCATACAACTTTTCACATGTGTACTCTTTCAATAGTTTAGAGTTTTTATTTGATTGTATTTATTTTTTATTTTTTTTGCTGTTTAATATATGACCATGAAAGCTGCCTTTATTTGATTTAAAAATACAGTAAAAACAGTAATAATGTGAAATATTATTCCAATTTAAAATAAACATTTTCTATTGTAATATGTTGCAAAATGTAATTTATTGCTGTGATCAAAGCTGAATTTTCAGCATCATTACTCCAGTCTTCAGTGTCACACGATCCTTCAGAAATCAGTCTAATATGCTGATTTGCTGCTGAAGAAACATTTCTGATTATCAATATTAATAACAGATATGCTGCTTCATATTTTTGAGGAAACTGATATAAATGCCTTTATTTAACATGTCCTTGCTGTATAAATGGTCTTTTAATATATATATATATTTTTTAATCTTGCTTATCCCATACTTTTGCATCGTAGTGGATCACAGTTTCCACAAAAATATTAAGCAGTTTTCATCTCTGATAATACTGAGAAATGTTTCTTGAGCAGCAAATCAGCATATTAGAATATCGGCTTTACCATCACAGGAATAAATAGCATTTTAACAGATATTAAAATTCAAAACAGTTATTTGAAATTGTAATAATATTTCACAATATTACAATTTTTACTGTGTTTTTGATCAAATAAATGCAGCTTTGGTGAGCATAAGAGAGCTCTTTAAAAAACAAATCTTAATTAAAAATCTTAATTAAATCGTACTTATTCCACACTTCTGACCGGTAGAGTACGTTGTGCCTCCTTAATCAAAAGAATCAAACAGAAACATGCATAGAGTGGAGGACTTGGTAATCAAATTACTTTATTGAAACTAATGCAAGCTGACCACCAGAGCTGGATATTTTTGGACCCTGTGGCATCTTAATGTTCTCCCCTCCTTCCCAATCCCCAGGTCCAATCCCTCCACCCCAGCCACTGCTTTTAATATAATGAAAGTCCCGCGCTCACAGGTATGCTGTGAAATGAGTCATTCCATTTTTGACAGAAAACCGTGTGCGGAGGGAGACACCTACAGAGGGGACGCTTTAAGGACAGTGACATATATATATACAGTGGGTACGGAAAGTATTCAGACCCCCTTAAATTTTTCACTCTTTGTTATATTGCAGCCATTTGCTAAAATCATTTAAGTTCATTTTTTCCCTCATTAATGTACACACAGCACCCCATATTGACAGAAAAACACAGAATTGTTGACATTTTTGCAGACTAAAATGAAAACTGTGATAATTAACCCTATAAAGTCTACTTTGTAATATTTGATATGCAAATCACTAAGGCCTCTAAAGGTTATCAACATAATCAAAACTTCATGATCAACAGGTCAAAAACCTGTTTTACCCAATCTACTACATGTCCTTCTGTTGTCTAATTGATAGTTTATACTTTAAGCAAGTAAATGGATTTTAGTATCATTGGTAAAATGCCCTTCAGTTTGTGGATCACATGTCTTTCTGTTGTGAAATCTTTACTAATTTTAATAAAAAGTAAACGTAAGAATAACTTTTATATTGTTAGTAGTATTTCAAGATGAGCACTCACTGGACTGAAGCAACTTCGGTTTACTTGATTATCCAATGCATATATAAACATTTTGAGGAACATTTATTTGTTCCTCTCTCAATCATCATTGTATTGCATTGCATTCTATGTTATAGAATTCCAGAATTCCATCTTTTTCACCATATGAATATCAGAAACTGCACCAAATTGCATATTTTTGCTGAGTTTGGGCCTCTGAATGAAATGTAGGTGTTTTTTGCTCCTCGATATGAGCTCCATATTCTCACTATATGTGCCATAAATGCCTGATGTATCAAATATGATATTCAACAAGACACATATGCAATTTTTTTTGTTCATTCATTTTTTTTATTGATGTATTTTTTATTTTTATACGTTTTTTAGAAGGTTCAAATTATTAACTTAAAAAAAACATTTCTGACTATTATTTCATATGTCACCCTCGTGTCATTCCAAATGCCTTTTTTTTTTCTGTGGAACACAAGAAAATACATCGAAGAATGTTCCGTTTTGGTAACCATTGACTTCCATTGTATTGGAAACACAGACACACACACACACAGAGACAGATATTTCTTAAAATAAGTTATTTTATATTGTGCAGAAGAAAGAAAGTCTTGAGGGTGAGTAAATGAAGACAGAATTTCCATTTGTGGGTGAACTATCCCTTTAAGTATTCAGCGCTGCCTGCCTCTCATATAGGTCCTCTTGCCAAAACAAGCAGAGCTTCATTTCCATTTTCTGCCTCATTTTTTCCCCACCTCCTCCCTCAACACCTTCCCTCCTTAGAAAACTGATTACAAATGGTCAATTTGAAAATGGAGCCCGAAGTCCCCAAAGCCACCCACTTGTCAAACTGAAAAAGGCACAAGGACAAACGGGAGGTTGAGTTGCCGGCCGCCCGGAAATGGCGAGACGAGAGAGAACACAACAAATTCCCCCATGCGACGCACCACCGCCGCCTGGCAAAAGAAGAGAGATGGGGAAACGTGGGGGACTTGGATCTTCAACATCTCGCCCTCAGCATTTATATCACAAGTCTCCACAAAGCAGCCATGGATCATTCCAGTCACTTGGTGTTAGCGCTATGGAGAAAAGCCATGGGCTTTCTGCATGTGCAGGCCTTTCATATTTTACCAGAGACAGCACCTCTCTCCCTCCATCTCACTCAAAGCTATTGCTCGCCTTTGAGGACAATATCTTCAAAATCTCTCTCACTCGCTCTCTCTCTCTCCTTTCCTGCTGAGAGGCTATTTTTGAATATGTTGCTGCCCCGCTCGCTAACCGCTTGAGGAATCAAAGTTCGTCTGTCCTGCAGTACTAGATGTGGCACTGTTCATTTTTCTGTCAACAACAATTTAGAAAGTCTTTGTTTTGGGCTGGCTTTATAACGGCTGATCTGTGTTGTTAAAAGCAATACTGGGTTTATTTATTAGAATCATTGCCAGTGTTGCTTGATCTTTGCATATTTCTCTCCTGATTTAACTTTTTCACTGGAGACCCTCAGGCCATCCAAGATGTAGATGAGTTTGTTTCTTCATTAGATTTGGAGAAATTTAGCATTACATCACTTGCTCACCAATGGATCTTCTGCAGTGAATGGGTGCCGTCAGAATGAGAGTCCAAACAGCTGATGAAAACATCACAATAATCCACAAGTAATCCACACCACTCCAGACCATCAATTAATGTCTTGTGAGGTGAACAGCTGCATGTTTGTAAGAAACAAATCTACGATTAACCTCTTTTTAACCTCAAACCATTAAAAACCTCTAAATCTATTTTTAACCTCAAACCATTGCGTCCGGCTAAAAGTGAAAAAGTTGTTTTGTCTGAATCAGGATAGAAATCTGCACAGATCAAGCACCGTTTACAAGCAAAAACAATCCAAAACAGTTTTAACAGTTCTATTTTAATGTGGGAGGACAACAGGAGATGGGCTTTTTCACTGTAGAAAGAGGACTCATATTTACCTGAAAACAATGGTTTAAAGTTAAAAACTCCTTGATGGATTTGTTTCTTACAAACACACAGCTCTTCATAAGATGTTAACTGATGGACTGGAGTGGTGTGGATTATTGTGAGGTTTTCATCAGCTGTTTGGACTCTCATTCTGACGGCACCCATTCACTGCAGTTCTGAGACCCCACACAGAACACATGGTTTAAACTTTTGAATGAGTTAAATCTAACACCAGGCCTCAAAACTGCAAGCAGCTGAAGAAATCTGTTTTTAATGCACACGATTCTCACAGAGGGAGTATTTATAAAGGTCAGCAGCCTGTAAGTCATTTTGAGAATATTTTTTTTTTAGCTGTTCATTTCTATTAAAATTAGAAAGTAAAGCTTCTGAGATTGTTTGGGCCCTTGACACTTATGATTCACCAAAGAGCGTCTCTAATAAGATGGTATGTATATTTTATATCGTTTCAAAGAAGCTTACCTAGCAAGTACGTGAAGGGCTGACTCAGTCAATGAACTGCTGGCACAAAAACTCATGAAACATTGCTGAAAATGAGATAAATGTAAGTCTACACTGAGTCAGAAGTAGAAAACTCTCCAGTAAATCTGCTACTGCTTTACCTGCTAACTGAACTAATAACCACTGTTGACTCTCCAGCCATACAACTGCAAAAAGGGAAGCTCTTACTCACGGTTTTTGTCATTTTTCCAGAACAAATATCTAAACGTTCTTAAATCAAGATACATTTACTTGAGAAGCAAAATGACATGATATTAAGGGCTGGATTTGCAAATTAGCAAGAGACTGCAATCCCGTAAAAGTGCAGATTGGGGTGGAAAGTTTTGCAGATGATCTACTGACAATGTTTAATATAAAGAACACAGATACAGACGGATCATTTCCATAATGACCAACGCAATTTACCAAGAGCAAAATGGTTTAAGACATGCTTTTTTGGGGGCATTATATAATGGCGCAATTACCAGTAAATTGACTACCTCAAAACCTTAGTAAATCACTTTGCTTGATTCATTTCAATAATCTCCTCTCATAAATGTTGTGTCTGAAAGGAAAACTCCTACAAATGCATATGCAATAAGGTCAGCCACAAAAAAAAAAAAAAAAAAGTGTCCACACCTTTTCATTTCTAATGTTTTACTGCGTGTTTAGTAAATCCTGACAGTAGTTTTTTTAATGCTAAAAGAGCGTTTGCGCAGTGCAAAAATGATTTTATTCCTTAGTATAAAATTATTCCTTTGTCCTTTATTTTGACGCACCAGCGTACTGTAAAAAAATATATTTTCTTACTTAGTATTTTTGTCTTGTATTCCAGTACAAATGTCTAAATATTCTTGAATCAAGATACTTTAGATTACTTGAGAAGCAAAATAACTTTAATAATATTATAACTTTAAATAAGATAATAAGTCTTATTTTCTGAAAAAAATTAAATAAAATTAAGTAATGTACAGTTTTTTTTCTTTAATGAGAAAAATATCTGCCAATGAGGCAAGAAAAATAATCTTGTTTTCCCTTTGAATTAAGATAATTTTTCTTACCCCATCGGCAGATATTTTTTTATTGTTTTCAGCAAAAATTAACAACATTTATACATTTTTCAGAAAACAAGACTTAACTTTTTTACAGTGCGCTGGTGCAATCTATAAGTAAACCTAAGCCTTGGTTTCTAAAAAAAAATTCATCAAAATAAAGTGAAATATTGAATAAATAAGAAAATTGACTGTATCTGCCAATGGGGCAAGAATAATAAACGTATTGTTTTGACTCCATTGGCAGATAATGGTTCTTGTTTTTAACAAACTCACTTCATTTTTTATGCAGAAAGCAAGACTTATATCTTAAGAAATTTAGCCTCTCAAGTAAAAGTATCTTGATTTAAAAATGATTAGATATTTTTACTGGAAAACAAGACAAAAAATAAGAAAAATACTTTGTGCAGTAATTCAGGGGGCATTCACACAAATGGAAATTTATTTTTTTCCGTTTTGGACATTCATTTACACGACAACAACTTTTTGGGGGCCTGAAAATGCAAACTTTTGAAAATGGGTTTCAAAGTGCAAGTTTTTGAAAATGATACCGCCATCGACTCCATGTAAACTGCGAAAACGTGAATTTGTGAAAACAGTGATACATGCATGCATATTACGTGTTTACGTAGTGTTTCTTTACAAAGTGACATCGCCAACTACTGGCCTGGCATGCATAATACAGCATTTGAAGCCGTTTTCGCAGATTCATATGAAAGGGGATCGTTTTGTCAGCGTTGTCACCTGTATAAACTTTTCTGTTTTTAGCACATCATTGATGTGTAAATGTGCCCTTAAAAAAAGATTGACCACACAAAGTCAAGCACCTGCCTAAATATAAACCTAACAAGACTGTGGCAAATATACTGCTATATCATAAAGGACACTTAGCGCAACAACATAAACCCTACTCAGAAACTGGGATCATGTAACGGTCCACCTAATCCCCCGATTCAGGCGAAAGCTACATTTGTCAAGCCTCTTAAAAGTTGAGTGAAGAGGAGGACTGTGTCTTTGAGAGGCTCAAGGACAGCTTGTATTCTCGCTGAAATATATTTAAGGATGCAAATGGCCAAATCAAATACAAAGACACGGCTACATCTTACCAAAAATGTGAAATATAACAGTGATAAACCCTGGGTCACCCCAGAGATTATGGGTTTAACAAAAAAGGAGGACTTTCAGGCCCATACAAAGGCTAAATATAATCTATACAAAAAGGTTTGGCCTCAGAAAGCGAACACTGGGAATTAAAACTCTAAAAATAAATCATCCTGTGCTGCAGAGGACAACATGCTATCAAACCAGCAGAACAAATTATATTACATATTTCATTCACTGTGGAATTGAAGGTCAGCATATTATACAAAAATCAGCTGGTCATAAGTATGTACCAACATTTCCAGTCTGTTATAGTGTCATTGCATTGTTCTTTCTAGCTTATGTGATCAATTATTGTTCATTTACCTAATGAGATATGAGAAAAACTACAGACACTTCAGCAAAGATTCATCTTTGGCTCTTTCCTCAGCCAGCAGCAAACAGAATGAAATCAAACAGACTGCAAAGTCAATCCTGTGGATGATGCAGTCAGGATTCTCCAGCGACTTCACTCGTCATTCATTTCTCAACTTCTGATCGTGACCCAGAAATGAATCGCAGGACAGCAATACAACATAGATGCCAAGATGGACAGGTTGCATCCTATGCCCTCATCTTCTGAAATTGCCAGCTATAGTATGCAAAGTGCAATAAAATGTCATTTAAATGTGAAATTGAATACTGTTTAAACGGGGTTTGTGTCAACAGAATGAACTGAAAATGGACTATTTTCATTTTGCATATTGTTAGGTCTGTGCAGGTCATATTAATATTTTGCAGACATTATGGACAATGATTGGGGTTTTGAAAAATATATCAAACGTTTGGGATGGGATGGCAATTTTATTATTAACTGTGATACTTTATTTTTCAGGATTCTTTTATGAATAGAAAGTTCAAAAGAACAGCATTTAGATTGAAATATAAATATTTTACTGTCAGTTTTGATTGATTTACTGCACCCTTGCTGGATTAAAATAATAATAAATCATACCCCCCTTTTTATTTATTTATTTTTTCCTTTTTACAGTAGTGTATAGCATACACATTTCTTTCTTGGGTAACACTTAAAATGGTTTCGTTTTAACATATGTACAATTCAATGTTTAGACCTACATAAATTAATTTAAAAATAAATATTTAGTTCATGAATGTTTCGATGACATTTTAGTGTATTAAACTGCAAAATATTTCAGAATGTTATTCAGCTTTAAAACACACTGTAGTACAAAATAAATTTTAGTGTTTATACAACAGTAAATACACTTTGTAGTTTAACATGCAAATTATGTGCATTTTCATGCTAGTATAACTATAATGCAAAACATATTTTGACTTTTAAAGAGGTCATATGATGTTGCTAAAAAGAACATTAGTTTGTGTATTTGGTGTAATGAAATGTGTTTATGTGGTTTAAAGTAAAAAAAACACATTATTTTCCACATACTGTACATTATTGATTCTCCGCTATGCCCCGCCTTTCTGAAACGCGTCGATTTTTACAAAGCTCATCGATCTGAAAAGCGAGGTGTGCTGTGATTGGCCAGCTATCCAGTGCGTTGTGATTGGCCGAATACCTCAAGCGTGTGACGGAAATGTTACGCCCCTTACCATACTGTGATGCAGTCCGGCCTGAGCGACGAGACAAACATTAAAACCCATTATAAACGAGGCATTTGTAGCATCCAGTGGGGACATAATTACGGATTATAATGACTTATCCGGTCTTTTAACGCTCTGCAACGCGCCGTGTAAACATAAAACCATGTCTGCATTTGTGATCGGAGAAATGACAAACAGCAAGCACTACTCTACACTGCTCAAAACTCGCATTTTAAATCATCAGTAGCAAATTCTTTAAATAAAAAAAACGTACTTACAGTCTTTGAGTCAGAACAGCCGGCATTGTAGTCTACTCTCCCAGGATCAGGAAACAGTCCTCCATAAAATACGCTGCACACATCTGAATATTTAGGTTGAAGTGTTCTGGAACAGTGTTGTCAATACAACTTAACCACTGATTTCTAGTTGTGTCCACTTTTGGAAGGCCAAACATAGTAGTTTCGCTTTCACAACGAAACACAGCGTCACACAGTGGCCTAGAGTGAGCGACGGCCGGTGGATTCGACGATGGAGTGGCCGGCGGGCTTGCGGCAACCACATGTGACGACCCCGGTCTGGACTCCGCTTCGTCCCCAGTGAAAGCCGATCCAGCGATCCACAGCGCAAACTTGATGTATTTCCTCAGCGACCAGCACGGATCAACTCTAGGCATGACGAAGTGGATCCTCTTTTGGAAGACCAAACAAAGTAGTTTCGCTTTCACAACGAAACACAGCGTCTTCACGACATGGTGGCTGCGGTGTTACGGGGCTGACAAGACGTGAGACGTGCGGATCCATAAGCAAGCTTTATTTAAAGCAGAGAAGGTCAGAAACACAGGCAGGGTCGAAACAGTGGCAAACAGGTATATGGCGGGCAAGACACAAGAATAATCCTAGGGTTAGCGAAGGTCCATGAACGGCGAACAGTATCAAAGGGGCAAGACTAAAGGGAGAAATCCAGGAAAACAGGCGAAGATCAAAAACTGAGAAAACAGACAAGGCAAGGCAAAACTAGGCTAGGAGGCTAATGGGGCTCTGTAGTGTAGCTATCCAACGATAAGTGCTAAACAAGGAAACACGGGAAGGAAGCAGGAACTAGGAAAACTAACTGGCTAAGCAATACTCGGCAGTGAATGGTAGTTTGAGTGAGTGTTATATGGTGAGTGAGTGATGTGAAACAGCTGTGTGCAATCAGTGAAAACAGCTGTGTGCAATCCGTGCTGAGTGCAATCAGTGCAATGAATGATGGGATATGTAGTCCGGGATGATAAGCAACAGTAGGTGTAGTGCGAGAGTCAATGTAATGGAAAGGGTGACCTCTGATGGTAAGCAGACGGAAGTTCGTGGACCGGATTCATGACAGGCGGCAACAACAATACTACAGCGAGAATAAAAGTTTCGCCTTCTTTCTTTGCGTGAACATTTGGGTGGCATTATGCAAATCTTACCACATCGTGACGTAGACATGTGGGGGCATGTTAGAACGAGCCGTTTTAGGTAGGTGTGGTTGACTCTTAACTTTTATAAAGAATATCTCTTTGGATTTGAGACTTTAGTCTTTGCAACTTTACAGATCTTCTTTATGCACCAAGAGCTTGTATAAAAACTGCGTGACAGAGAGACATATGGAAAGTCTGACCACAGTCACGCTGAAGGGAGAATGTTTGACAACTGGACTTGACTGAGGCTTTTTCATAAACATGGACGTGTAAGCCAGGAGACATCCGACAGATCGCTTCTTCTGAGCAAGTCAGCACAAATAAACAGAGATCTACACTCAAATCCTCGCAAAGACTCTGTAGTTGGCTGTAAATCAGAGCTGGACATTTCAAATACACAGCAGGAATATACTGTATGTCCCTCCATCAGTTTTCAATGGGAATTCTGTGTTATACTACACATGTCACTGTTCTTTCACAATTTGACAAATGATTGATTTTAGTCTAAACTCACTAAACTTGAACATAATCATAAAAAACACTTTCTCTACAGTCATAATGCGTTAACAGAATGGCGGTCTTACAGACTGACATATGATGTAAAAGTCATGTAGTATGATAAATGTAACAGTTTATTGAACCTATATAATATGCGGTTACACTTTACTTGAAGGGGTGTGCATAAGACTGACATGACACCTTCATAATCATGACGTGAAACCTACATAATCATAACATGACACATGTCATGAATATGAAGGTTTTTTATGCATGTTCATGACAACTGTCATTAAGTGTCATTCGCTCAGTTATGTAATTTTTAATGCAAAGATGACATTGTTTGAGATGTCTTTGTTATGGGCTATGGTTAGGGGTAGGGTTAGGTTAGGGTTAGGTCAAATAATGTCATATTTGCATTAAAAATGACATAACTGAGCGAATGACACTTAATGACAGTTGTCATAAACATGCATAAAACCTCCTTCATATTCATGACATGTGTCATGTCATGATTATGAAGGTGCCATGTCAGTCTTATGCACACCCCTTCAAGTAAAGTGTTACCTAATATGCAATATCTAAAATAACAAAATATCTAAAAAATATATAATTTTAAAAAGTAATAAGTTCACTTTTTTTTTTCAAGTATCACATTTGATATATCAAGCATTTATGGCTCATATAGTATGATATAGTGAGAATATAGAGCTCATATTGAGAAGAAAAAACACCTCAATTTTACTCAGAGGCCCAAACGGAGCAAAAATATGCAATTTGGTGCAGTTTCTGATATTAATATGGCTAAAAATTAAAATTCTGACAGCTTGTAATGTAAATCAATGAGATCTTTATAACAGTATATCATAAAACTTACATAAAATGTATACAAATATAAGTTGTAACTCTATACCTACCAATAATACAGTATGTAGGATAATATTTAAATTCTTAGTTTTATTATCAAAGCTCTGTAGTTTTTATTGTCGGGCAATAAAATATATATTGCAATACATTATAATGATTATTGAGAGATGAACAAATAAACTTTCCTGATGAAGCCTGATGATCATATTTGATACTCATATTTTATGATGCATGGATAATCGAGTAAACCTAAGTTGCTTCGGTCCATTAAGTGTTTGTCTCTAAATATTACTAACAATATAAAAGTTTTTCATATGTTTCCATTGTAAAACTCAAGATTTCTCAGCAAAAAGATACTTGAACCACAAGCTGAAGGTGGATGTTTTACAATTATTCTAAAAAAGGTACTAAAAAGAGTATAAACTATTAATCAGATGACAGAAGGCATGTAGTAGATTGTGTACAACTGGATTTTCTGCAAAGTTTTGATCATGTTAATAACCTTAGAAATGTGCGTATCAGATAGTAGCCTTTATAAGGTGAAAAGATGCTCGACCAATATTTGTTAATTTTGGACACACAGTCACGCGCCTCTGCTATAGTGTTAAATGTCTGTTTGGCTCTAAATCCCAGATCCATCAAAGTGCCTCTTGACTTTTAACATTGATTGACCAGTCACTTAACACAGGTCAGTAACCTCACACCTCGGCCACTTAACCTCGATACCGCAAATGACCTCGACGAACCTCAAGTCGCTGACCTTAGCTTTATACACTCACACTTTCAGACAAACACGTACAAGCCTATACATAGACAAATGAACAAACACACACATATAGGCACTCCACAATACATTTTCGCCCTCCTTGTGTGTCCTCGCTCCCCAAAGCCTGTAAGATTTATTGCCTTTTAAATGAGCTGTCATTGAATTAAACAACGATGCTGAGAAAATACTAGTTGGCATCCTTCACCTGGCCTGTGTGTGGCTGAAAATAGCTGGTGATAATTGTAACGACCCAGTCGTCCTCTGCCCGCCCATTCAAAGGCACACGGGTCTCATGTGTGTGTGTGTGTGTGTGTGTGTGTGTGTGTGTGTTGCCGGTTGTTCCTGACACCTCCTTGGCAGGGATTCCGGCGGAAGAGGACGGGATGGATGCTGTTTACTATGAACACGGTTGTCTTTCAACGCACTTCTTGTAAGACCAGATGCTCAATGCTGAGTGTTTTTAAAACTGCATCCAAAAAGTCAATGAGTGTGAATCAGATAAACAGAATCTGAGCAGAAACTAAATTCAGCTGAAGTCAGCATGAAACAACACCTGCAACCCATTTCGTTTCGTTAATATTTCCATGTGAAACAGAATATTCAGTGAGGAAAAACAGGTAGAACGGGACTTCAGTTTATCCACTGGGAATTGATTGAAAAGTGGACAACAATACAGTTGGTAGTTAATTGTGGAAGACTACCAAGAAGGTTTATAACCTGGTGTTTTATACAGTAAATACATTTTATAGCATCTATCCAGAGCAGTGAAAAAAAATGAATAAATAAATAAATTCCATTGGCTAGAATATTGACAATTTTCATTTCATGCTGACTTTAAAACTCCTAAACATTGCGGGTGCTTTTAGTATCTTAGCGTTGCGGTTACACATATCTTTAACCAGAGAAATAGGGTGAATTTATTGATCTGATATCTAGGCTCCTACACAGAGCTCTGAAATAAATACCATATATCATTTTCACTTTGATAATACATAAAATGGGTCTTCATACACTGTAGCCAATCAGTACGAAGTAACTTAATGCATTTTCCATTCCGTTTTAATGACTAATGCAACATGTTCATGTTTGCTTAGAGCAAATCCTTACGGTAATACACATATATAGCACTATAAGACAGTGAGGCATTTCCCAAATGGCCAGTCCTTGATGTCAGAATCAAATTTCAGCCTTTTCTATGTAGAATTTCAGCTGCAGCAGCGCTACATTTCTCCACTGTATAATTAATCCATGTCAGGTAAAATAGCTGATGTATAAAGTGCCTTTGGTGATGCAATGGTTCAATGCCCTCCACCCCATACCATCCAGTGCAATGTTTGGCTCTTAAAGTGAAATATTTCAGCCGCAAGGAAGCCATTTCTTCACTGCTTTCATGTCTCTAATGTACAGTAAAGAAGCACAATGTTGGTTCACTGAAGTAAGGCACCTCTGATAGTGAGATATTTTACATGCACTGGGAAAAACACCCTTATGTCAGTCATTGAGAAATACCAAATCGTTGTTGACCAGGAGATAAGAGATGATCTATTAATCAGGGCATTTGCTATTTGAATGGTTGAACGTTTACACCAGGAGGCACATTCTTATTTTCATGCACATGCACACAAGCATATCTGTCTTACTTTGAAGAAATTATTCATCCTCCCAGCAATTTCCCAACTGCCTCGCTGATGCTGTCATGCTGATCCATGCTGCTTCTTTGAGGATTGAGGTATTGACCATCCAGATGAATCATTTACGGGAAAAGAGATTCAGATTCAGTCAATTCCACAAAGAGCTGCAGGTTTTGACAAGCGCGCCAGAAGCAGGGAAATGAATGTAAACATGAGATGGAAGTGTGTCCTTGACTCCAAATTTTCAGGAGTTGAATATTTCTTTATGCAGGTACTGACTGCACGATTTAACAACAACAACAAAATCCATAAAAATGCAATTTGCTCAGTCGCTCTCACTCTCTGTCTACATAAACCTACACCAACACAGCCATACGCTTTCAGACGAGGCTTCGTATGACTCACTACCTTTCAAGACATTTCCTTTAAATTAAAAAAACCTGTGAAAAAATGGGAAAATTCATATTAACAGTATACTCGGCCCTATTTTTATAGACTTTACTTATATACAGTGCTGGGTAGATTACTTGCAAATTGTGGTCCTTTACTGATTACAAATTACATGACGAAAATTGTAGTTAGTAACGTAATCTATTAGATCACTCATTTTAGGTATTGTATTATGACTACTTTTAGATTACTTTTAACCAAGCTTGTTTATCACATAGATTGTGTGCGATATTGATAAAAAGAAAAAATCGAAGAGGAAGAAAATATATTGCATTCTTTGTAAAAAAATGCATTAAACGTTATATAACACCAGGGTTTCCCAAACTGGGGTTAATGAAAGTACTGCAGGGGGTTTGTGAGTTGATGAAAAGCTAATGATGAATCAAATCATAAAAATGTAAAAATAAAATGCATAAATTATTTTAAAATAAAACCGATCGAAATAAAACAATTCAACACGAAAAATAGAGATATTTTATTTGTTTACCTGCATGTCAGTGTGACCATTGACTGACACCAGAGAGCTGTGAACAAGCAAATGTGTTGTTAAATTATTGAAAAATTAGCATTAGCAAAAATTAGCATTTAACATGTAATATTATGTAATTACAAGTATTTAATTTTAGGAACCTGATTATGTAATCCAGATTACATGTATTTCATGTAATCTGTAATCTGTATACATGTATCAGTTACTACCCAGCACTGCAGACACAGAAAAAAATTAATACTTGAATACTTTTGCATGCCATTGAATATATATATATATATATATATAATTTTCATTAAAAATGATCTATATCTCAATTTGAGTGAACATGAAAAATTACCAAAAATTTTAGAATGTTTTAGTTTTTTGCTTTTCGTCCTTTTTCCACTTAAAGGGGTGGAATTTTCACTAAAAATGAAAATTCTGTCCCCATATCCATGTAAGTCACATGAAATGCAAGAACCAATGAAGTTTGTTATTATATGACATGGTCTCTGTATACATAACATTCTGTTTGCTTAGTTTTACATGTAAATTACATTTTGAATCCCAGAGTTTAAATATGTTCTCAGTCTTCTGGACCGCACTGTGTATAATCTGCTTACATAATTGAAGCATTGAGCACATAAGAGAGCATAAATTGCCATATCTTTACTCAGATGTTTACAAATGGCGTAATCAACCTTTTAAACTAGGACCTTGCCGGTCTCCCACTCACAAATCGGGAAATGTGAATCTCTCACTTGGGAGAAAAAAATAGTTAGGCAATGAAAGAACATGCATTAGAGAAAAATGAAACAACACCGTATTCGCAGTCAGCCAAGGATAGAAGGGCTGCTGGGAAATAGTGGCGTAAAACTTCTAAAGCCCATTTCAGCTTTCAGCAGATAATGTGTTCCATTGGCAAACCCTCAAAGGATGAAGGATTTTCAGACTCATTCTAACCCAGCACTCATTTAGAACTTATTAAACTCATTACTGACCCAATTGTACATATTTAACATTTGTGGGTCCATTTCCACTTCATGACAGAGAGAAGAGGCTGAAACTAGGGAGCTTTACAATACCTATAAAAAACTGCTGAAGCATGCAGATAAGCCTCAAATGGCAGCAATTTGTCAAGCGATCATGCCAATTAAGTGGTGAACTTGAACGTGTCGCTTCCTACCGGGCATGGCAATACTGAAAGAGCTTATGAAAGGTGAAACCTTAACTAAGATCCACCTGACAAAAACAGGATTTAAAATCTTGGATTTAAAATAACTTGATTGTAATTTGATTACATTTGTATGGATAAACCATTATGCATTTAGCAGAAATCTGATACTGGAGTAATTCACTGCATGGCGTGTAAATTATATATATATTATATATATATATTATATATATATATGATTTACTTTCCATCATTAAGAATTTTCTGGCATTTTGGATTTTTTTTTTTTTGCAACTAGTTCAAGGTTTTTCACCCAGTTGGAACCAAACCAGTTCAGAAACATTATCTCGAGTTTGTTTATCAATGATTAATGAAAAAAGATGAATTTCCAATTCTCCATTGTGACACCATAATGTTTGGAAGGGGGTGTGGCCACTTTTACTAAAATGGCTATAACTCTTGAATGAAATGAGATATTTTCACCATCATGGTGCTTGGCCACTTGTTGGCGCTATAACAAGAAAAAAATAGCAGAAGATTAAACATTAAGCAGAAATTATACTGGAGCAATTCATGGTATGAAATGAAATGTTAGATTCTAAAACACCAGTAAAAAAAAAAAGCTGTCAAATATCTATACCTCCGATTTCATTTCCGTCATTAAAAATTTTCCAGAATTTGGAATTTTTTTTTTTTTTTTTTGCAGAACCTACTTTTGCAAATTATTTATTGTTTTTTCACC
The DNA here is from genome assembly GCF_001515645.1 of Sinocyclocheilus grahami. Taxonomy (NCBI): domain Eukaryota; kingdom Metazoa; phylum Chordata; class Actinopteri; order Cypriniformes; family Cyprinidae; genus Sinocyclocheilus; species Sinocyclocheilus grahami. Next base: position 248,887 of record NW_015506799.1, read on the forward strand.
CAGTCAGAATCAAACCAGTGCAGACACATTCTCTGGAGTCTGTTTATTAATTTATTTTATTTTTATAAAAAAATAAAAAATAAAAAATAAAGTTTAAATTCTGATTCACTGTTGTGACGGGACACCAGAATGTTTGAAAGGGGGTGTGACCTATTTTACTAAAATGGGAATAACTCTTGAATGGGATGAGATATATTCACCAAACTTGGCTTACATATGTATGGGCTCATGTAAAAAAATCACGGTGCTTGGCCACTTGGTGGCACTATAGAAAGAACAAAATACATTAAAAATGTCTCTAACTATGCAATCGTTGTTCCAACTGATTTGAAAATTGGCATGCATCATTTTGTCCAAGGTGCCGTCATTGTCTACGAGGACATTGACAGAACTGGCAGCAATTTATCAAGTGATCATGCCACTTGAGTAGTGGACTTGGTCACTTTCTACTGGGTCTGGCAATACTTCCTGGTGCTTTTCTATGGTCTATGGAAGGTGAAACCTTAACTAAGACCCACATGACAACAACAGGATTCAAAGTCCTGTTTAAAAATAGCTTGGGTAATGTGATTATATTTGTGTGGATAAACCATTTGGTGATTAAGCACATATCTGATACTGGAGTAATTCATGGCATGATGTGTAAATTATGCGAGTACCGACAACAGGATTCAAAGTCCTGTTTAAAAATAGCTTGGGTAATGTGATTATATTTGTGTGGATAAACCATTTGGTGATTAAGCAGATATCTGATACTGGAGTAATTCATGGCATGATGTGTAAATTATGCGTTGAAAATATTGTATACTAGTGTAGCAAGTCTGAAAAGTGTGTTATGTGTGATTTAAGTGCATGTATGTTCTGTTCCTGTGTTATGTGTTCTTCTGAATGGGGGCTTTAAGGGGTGGGTGTTCTTCAGAAGAATGAGTCTGCGCACTCGTGTGTGGGTGGAGTTTTGGGAAAAGTTCCAGAAGTTTTTCAGTTTTTTTGTCGGGGCAGAAGCATTCGTTACACAAGCTCTCACGATAGAATGGCTAAAATTTCAAGTGAGTCTTAGCGCTTATTTTTGATCGATGCACTATTTAAAAAATATTTTATAGCATATAAATAGTACTAAAATAACACTGGTATTAATAATAATAATAATAATAATAATACTAGATCGATTTAAAAAAAAGCTATGCATAATACATCATCAAAAGTATGAGCAACTAAAATTCAGACATGCTACCTAAAATGCAATTCACCAGAAATGTTGAAAGCGCATCATATGTGAATCCACATTATATGGATTCTGCAAGATGACCACAAAAAGAATGAATTTATCAAGCCTTGTTTTCACACCTTTAACTGGACTTGAGCCGGGGGGTTAGCACCTGAGCTGAGCCCACATATGAAACCAGTTTGGGGGTTTGGGCTTTGGTCAGGGGTTGGCATCACTCATGCCTCTGGCTGGCTGAAGGGAGATCAAGATGAATGACCAGCAGGACACTGCTCCTCTATCATCATTTTAACATGTTTTTGTGTGTCAGTGTGTGTGTGTGTGTGTGTGTGAGAAAGAACAAATTGTATGGTTTTATTGCATGTGGGGTTGAAACACATGGGTATGGAAGATAGAATAATATAATTAATAATGACAAAGCAGAGCAAATATGAGTTATTATGTTGTTGTATTTGAACGGTTTTCACAGAGTCATCTGCACCTGTGTGTATGTGTAAATGTTTAAATCATAATTAATTTTTAAAAATATATAAAAAAGAAATTATAAGACAAAAATACATTATTATGACATTATGAAGTAAAATTTATGAGATACTAAATCATTACTATGACATAAAAGTCATAATTACGACAAAGTCATAACATGACAAATTTTGACTTTATATGTCCTAATACATAATTATAACATAATGATGGATTATGTCATAATTGCATTTTATCACATAATTTTGACTGTTTATCTCAAATTTAGATTTTTTATGTCCATCATCACTTTTATTTCATAATTTGAACAATTTTTCCAGATAATTTTGACTTTATTTCATAATTATAACTTTTTATCTAATAATTTTACATAATTCTTGGCAAAATAAACAATGTTGCTGCTTATTATGGAAGCACATTTCTGAATCAGAGTTTATAAAAAGCAATGTAATTGTGACTGTCTCATAATTTACATTATAACCAAAAAATGTGTCTTAACATCTCATATGTGATTTTGTTTCTCATAATTTATGACTTTGTTTTCTTTTTTTAAACATTATCTGACAATTACCTTTTTATTTTGCTTAAGAAGAACTTAAGTTTGGTTGCTAAATTGAGGAGATAAAGTAATTGTTAATGATTTAAAGTAGTTGCCATGATTTATTTATCACATCGTTTTTTCCCCCACAGTGCATTGAATACAGAGTTACAAATAAATAAATAAATAAGTTCAATAATGTACATTATGATTCTTTGTAAGTATTCTCTTGCACTGCAGTGAAAAGTGGCTCTGTGTAAAATATAATCACCTTCCAACAATATTTTCTTTCTATAACAGATGTTAGAAAGGATTGTGAAAGATTTTTGTTATCAGCTTGTCACCATTTATAGCAACTCTGCAACACTTAATGTGATAATATGAAGGTGGGCCAATCCAATCGGCCGAACACAAGAACTGGCATGTGACTTTATACCCACCACAGCTTAACTTCAAACTTCCAGACACATCCACGCACCTGCCTGGCCAGCAGTGATGAAAATGGGTTTAGGGAGCCCCATCCTGTGTTTCTGCCGCTGTTCACTGAGCACCTGTCGATAACTAATCCTGACCTTTCCCATCCCCAAAATTGAAAATAAGATTAAAATAAAATAGATGGCGGATGCTATCAAGGGGAGCACAGTGCTGGTGGAGGAAATGGTGTTACTAATGGATTTAGCGCTGGAAATATATACAGTATATATATATATATATTTATATATATGTATATATGATGGCTCTTCCTAGCCCTTTCACCCCTGGGCAAGCTCCACACACAAGATCTCATTCCTTCCATCACCAAACCACATAGCTGAAAAGGCATTTCTGTGATTTTTTTGGAGAGCTAGTAGTATTTTAAAATTGTAATTTTAGCCACTAAAAGCTGTTCACACCAAGAATGATAACTATAAAAATAACTAAAACGATATTAGCATTCAGACCAACAGACAATGACATTCTGTTTATTATAGGTGTGCCCAGCAGTTATGTTGTCTGCCACTGTAAATACTCAAGCTCTTTAAAGTTGGATGCATACTATGGAAACTTAGGCCCAATCCCAATTCTATTTTATACCCCTACCCCTCCGCCTACCCCTTCCCCCTTGAAACAGAGTGTCAAGGGGTAGGGGTGAAAATATTCCCCTAAGAATTGGGACACCACTACTATACGTCACAC
>NW_015506799.1:252397-282937 GCF_001515645.1 Sinocyclocheilus grahami
TGTCTTTTTGTTCGCTCGGGCAGCCATGTTGCCCCTGAAGCCGGTTTACGCTGAAATAATTCATACCCCTTCGTTTGAAGTGTGGTCCCGAAAAATCTTCGTTTGAAGGGGTATCTGGCCCTTCCCCTACCCCTACCCCTCCAACCAAAAGAGAATCGAGACACCCCTACCCCTTCATGTGAACGCGCAAAACAAAGGGGTAGGGGAAAGGGGAAGAGCTAAGGGGTAGAATTGGGATTGGGCCTTATTCCTGCCACATAAGAAAAAAAAAAAAATAAATATGCTTTTGTTAAAAGTCAAAATTACGACATAGAGCAATTTATAAGATAAGCCATAATTATTAGATAATAGTCAAGTTATGACATAAACATTTAAATTCTGAGATAAAAAGTCATAATTACACAAAAGCCCAAATTCTGAGATATTGGGCCTCATTTATCAATCTAACGTAGAAACGAGCGCAGATCCGTGCGCACAAATCAACTTACGACAGAGTTCACGTGTGATTCATGGAACATCCGTATGCCGCCAGTCTCCTCGTACGAATGATCGTATGTTGATAAATGTGGCGGCAGAAAACAATCGTCATTTGAATATCACCCCCCTAAAAACACCCCGGTTTAGAAGCCTCGCCCCTAGATTTTACGACACGGAGAAACGAAACCCGGCCAAAAAGAGGAAGTAATCTCATGAAAGAGAAATTGATCTTACTCCAAAAACACCTGTTAACCTTGCAATTGCAAACAATTAGGCTACATTAATTTATGTAATTTATATGTATATTAAAATAGCCTGCTGGTAAATATAAACAGCCTATTCAGTTCCCCTCACTCTACGACACATATTTTAAATGTGATTATTTGATTTTTTTTTCTATACCTGACGGTATTCAGAACAGAACAAGAATGAAAAATAAGTAGTTATAAAATTATATATTAAACTATAAGATAAAACACAAATTAGGCTATAGTGGCATTCTTTATAAACAGCATACAAATGTCAAGCAAAACTGAAATGGCATTGGGCTCATACCACAAGAATCCAAATGTTTCCATTTTTGCCATATTTGTAACATTTGTTTGCATAACTATTATTCATTATGTAGCCTAAACATGGTTTTATACTTCTCTCATGTTCTAATATCCGTGTAAAATCCTTCACACGTGCAACAAATGTTTGTTTGGGCGCTGCACGCTGATTTTACTGCAGACCTTTTCAAATAAACAGTGTAACTTTTATGTTTGGTTGACTGCATTTTAGTCAGGCAACGCTAGAACTAATGTTGTTTGTGTGTGCGTGAGGCGCATGTGCGATCAGATGGATTAAATCAAATAAAGATACAAAGAAAAGAAATAAAATGCATTAAGAGTGTTACATAAACGAGTGTATAGCCTATACTTGTTGCATAGTTTTTTTTCTTTTGTTAATCTGTTAATTATATTATAGCCTATTATATATTTTGTGTGATCCTATTTATTTTATTCCTTTTATAGACTTAATTTCTGTTTTTCTCCTTTCACAGAAGCGCTGCATGATGCTACGATTGAATCCTCATGGTCTTGTTTACGCTGCTATTCGCGCATATAAAGCTAAAGCCCATTAAGTGGTAATTATGAGATAATAGTCAAGTTGTGACATAAAAAGTTGAAATTATGGCATATAACATAGTATCTCATAATTTGAGCTTTGTTATATGCTATGTTTTATGCCATAATTTCAACTTTTTATCTCATAATTTGAGTTTTGCTATATGCTATGTTTTATGCCATCATTTCAATTTTTTATCTCATAGTTTGAGCTTTGTTATATGCTATGTTTTATGCCATTTTTTCAACTTTTTACGTCATAACTTGACTATTATCTCACAATTATAGCATATAACAAAGCTCAAATTATGAGATACTAAGTCATAATTGTGCGATAAATGTCAAATTATGACATTTAGATAAAAAGTCATAATTAAACCAAAAAAGCCCAAATTATGAGATACTAGGTCATACTATATGAGATCAATTATGAGCTACAACTCAAAAATGGTGTAAAAAGCTGAATTTATACTATAATTATACTGTAAAAAGACCAAATTATGAGATGCTAAGTCATAATTACGAGATGAATGTCAAATTAATTATGACATAAAAACATTATGAGATATTAAGTAATATTGTAATTATGAGATAAAACTCAATGATATAAAAAAAATGAATTTATAACATAAAACTCGTAATTATACTGTAAAAAAGCCCAAATTATGTCCAAGATCTCATTCCATCCTTTGTCAAACCACATTGCCTTCTAGGGAAAAAGAGAGGAGTTTATGATGATCATTCCCTCCCTCTCTCTCTCTCTCTCTCACTCACACACACACACACACACACACACACACACACACACACACACACACACACACACACACACACACACACACACACGGATGCACGGATGTCTCTGCCCCGCCAACAAAAACACTGCCCTATCGGCACACATCAAACCGCAGCGCAGAAAATCATTACTGAAATTAAATAGCCTTTTCCTAGCAAGGATGCCTCCTTCAATCTAGGAAGAAAAGACCTGGGCCATACTGACACTAATACTTTGGATGAAGTGAAACTCACCCAAGTGTGCATGCAAGTGCACACACACACACACACACACACGGATGCTTCAACAAGTATAGTGGCAGCATCTCATGGAAGTCATTTTCAGCCGTCGAAGCAGGGTCACATATGCGTGCTGGAATGGGTGTCCTATGCAGAATGTGATGAGTATCTACCTGTGCTTCCATTTGTACGTTCACAGATTGCTGGGAGCGAGCGTCTGTCCTCACTTGGCTCCGAGCCAGTCATACCTGTTAGAGCTGGAAATTACCTTCTCGTCTGCGCCACAAGTATCTCCATGCATCAAGAACGCTCTGCATACATTTGGGTAACATTATGCCACAACCTGTGGTGAAGATGGAATATTGTCTATATAGCTCCAACAACTTACTGGGGGGGAAGTGAGCCTTAAGATTGCCAGCTCACCTCTTTCAGGGTTGCATCTGTTTCTTTTAGAATATTGACGATGCTCTGTACAAGACTGTGGCTATTATGTCTGTTTCAATATGACATTTTGAGGATTTGTTTACAATGTTGTGAAAGTATATGTAGGTAAGCTTATCAAAGATAGCATCCCTGTGGAGGAGAATTAAGATAATTCCTTGCATACAAGACATTGTAGTTAAAATACAGCTGTTCAGTTTGTAGCTAGCTTTAGAATAAAAAAATAATAATAATTAGCATTTTGGAGCCACGGGTTCCTCTGGAATTTCCAAAGGGATTTTAGAATGGCAGTTTTCCGGCCGAGAAAATCATCTAAAGCTGGTTTGCTGGTCTTAAGGACTGTTCACACTACAGGACAGTAAAGGTATAATTTAAAAAATCATTTTAATTTTCAAAGAATAGCAGAGTCCACAACTAAACCAATAATGGCACGCAGAGTAATGATGCTTTCGAAAACACTTTCAAAAAGGTTTTAATCCAGCTGATAAACGATACCAAACATTGACATCCAATCAGAATCAGTCCAGCTTTAAAGAGCATGAGCATTTAAAGTGGCAGATGACATCATTGCATTGCATGCTTAAAATAAACCTAATGTCACCATGGCTTTGTCAGGGTTCTGTCACTTCGGTCTAGTGTAATTCATAGTTTTGTGACAGAGCCCTGACACTCGCATCATGTCATTGTTTTCATGTGAGCGTGCGGCTTCGAGTGTGCTCGAGCCGTGCGCTCTCGTCTGCGTGTACGGTTTCATGTTGGAGCGTGGTGTTCAGATCCCGGCACTCATGTCTTGAGTTTCGTGTCGGGGTCCGGACACTCGCGCTCCATGTTCTGTCTGTTGTGGGAGCGTGCGGTCTCGAGTTCGCTCGGCCGTGCGCTCTTCTGTCCACGTGTGTTGTGTTTTGTGAAGCACGCGGTTGTGTTCAGCCGCGTGCTTTTCTTGTTGTCTTGTGTGAACACGCGGCTTATGAGTTTTCTCATTAGCTGCGTGTTCGTGTCTCTTGTTCTAGCACATGGCTTGTGATTTGTTTTGCTGGCCATGTGCTTGTGTTTTGTTTTGTGTGAGCACATGGATTTTTGTCTTTGATTCGGTGTGCCATGTGCTCATGTCAATTGTCTTGACCCCTCCCATCTTGTTACCTGATTATTAGTTAATTTGTCCCACATGTGATCCCTCATTACCCTCCTCATTTGCTCTCCATTTATTCTCCTTGTGTTTGCAGTCGTGTGTTCAGTTCGTCATCGTCAATCCCTGGATGTGTCCAGATCCTGCCTTGCCTTGCCTTGTCTTGCCTTGCCTTGCCTTGCCAGCCTGTTTTTCCCCCTCGGGGTAGTTTTTGTTGTTTGTTTTGTTTTATTTTAATAAATAAAGCCCATTTTCTGCAATACTGAGTCCTCGCTCCATCCTCTACCCAAGACCCTGACAGGCTTGGTGTGGATGCTAATACAGTTAGCATTATAACTTAGCTTTTAACATTTTTGGACAGGAAGAAGTTCCCTGGATTCCTTTCATATAATAGTTGCTTCAAACCCAACCAAAGAGCACCTTCTGCGATTATTTCACAAGGTCCTTCCAGCAAATAGCGCTTCAAGATGTCTCCTACATTCTTATAACAGTTAGTGTTATCATTATAGTTATTATTCTTGATGTGAGCAGCCTTTAGTCTCCTGACCTGGCCACCCTTGTGAAAAAGAAGTGTGCTTAGTTGTATTGAATGTGCACTTGTAGTGCAATAATAAAAGTATATCAAAAACATGTATTTGCAGATATTGTAATGTAATCATAATATAATGAAATAAAATGCCACTTAAGTGTACTAAGGGATAGTTCACCCAAAAATGAAAATTACCCAATGATTTACTCGCCTTCAAGCCATCCTGGGTGTAGACAGACAAATGCAATCATATAAAAAAAATATATACAAATATATTTTAAAAGTATGCTAAAGGGTAAGCTACTACTTTTCCACAAGGGCAGACTGATTGACAATTTTTAGCTGGTCAGACTGGTATCTTAGGCTAGTTTAAGCAGGTTTTGAACACTGTTATGAACATCAGAGGTAACCATGGCAGACCTCCTCATTTCTATCACTCTCACCAACATGCGCTCCTCTCTGCAGGAGTGTTCTGAATTATCTCCTTCTCTTCGGGGGATAAAATGAATTGTTGTTGAAGCTGATGGTTTTCAGTCAACCAGCTGTGACTCAAGCCTACATAAGACAAGTCAAGATTGCTTCACTGGGGTCTAAGACTCTTGTACACAAGTGAACTATAACAAGAAATGGGAGCTAATGAAAGCAGAGTACTGGAGGGTCTTCACCCTTTTGCGAGAAGGTTTAGAAGTGGCTTTGTCCTTTAATGTGTGCTTTGAACATGGAGAGGCATGGCCCTCTCACCATCTACTCAACTTCAGTTGTCAATTTATTCAGTGACATATAGGGTGGTGTGGGGAGAGAGAAGAACAAGAGAAAAACAAAAATGAGGACATTATTCCTCAGACCAGCAAGACCGACATTAAAGGGGTCATATGATGCGATTTAAATTTGTCCTTTCTCTTTGGAGTGTTACAAGCTCTTGGTGCATAAAGAATATCTGTAAAGTTGCAAAGACTAAAGTCTCAAATCCAAAGAAATATTCTTTATAAAAGTTAAAAGTCAACCACGCCTTCCTAAAACGGCTCATTCTAACACGCCCCCACATGTCTACATCACTATGTGGGAAAATTTGCATAACGCCGCCCAAATGTTCACGCAAAGAAAGAAGGCGTAACTTTTATTCTCGCTGTAGTACTGATGCTGCCGCCGCCATGTCGTGAAGACGCTGTGTGTTTCATTGTGAAAGCGAAACTACTTTGTTTGGCCTTCCAAAAGAGGAGGATATCTGCTTCGTCATGCCTAGAGCTGATCCGTGCTGGTCGCTGAGGAAATACATCAACTTCGCGCTGTGGATCGCCGGATCGGCTTTCACCGTGGACGAAGCGGAGTCCAGCTCGGGGTCGTCACATGTGGTTGCCGCAAGCCCGCCGGCCGCTCCTTTGTTGAATCCGTTCTCAAGCCCGCCCGCTGTCGCTCACTCAAGCCTGCCGTGTGTGATGCTGTGTTTCGTTGTGAAAGCGAAACTACTTTGTTTGGCCTTCCAAAAGAAGACACGATTAGAAATCAGTGGTTAAGTTGTATTTACAACACTCTTCCAGAACAGTTCAACCCAAATATTCAGATGTGTGCAGCACATTTTATGGAGGACTGTTTCCTGATCCTGGGAGAGTAGACTACAATTCCAGCTGTTCTAACTCACAGACTGTAAGTATGTATTTTATATTTAAAGAATTTGCCACTGACGATTCAAATGTGAGTTTTGAGCAGTGTAGAGTAGCGCTTGTTGTTTGTCATTTCTCCGATCGCAACACGTAAAAAGACAGTATAAGTCATTATAATCCGTAATTATGTCCCCACTGGATGCAACAAATGCCTCATTTATAATGGGTTTTAAAGTTTTTGTCTCCTCGCTCCGGCCGGGACAAGGCATCACAATATGGTAACATTTCCGTTACACGCTTGAGGTATTCGGCCAAGCACAACGCACTGGATAGCTGGCCAATCAGAGCACACCTCGCTTTTCAAAAGCTTTGTAAAAATTGACGCGTTTCAGAAAGGCGGGGCATAGAGGAGAAACAATAATGTACAGTATGTGAAAAGTAAGTTTTTTTAACTTTAAACCGCATAAACACATTTCATTACACCAAATACTCAAAATAATGTTCTTTTTAGCAACATCATATGACCCCTTTAAACCAACATTAATCAGCATAAATTAACTTCATTGCAGGATATGTTAGGGCTGGGCAAATTTTTTATTTTATTGATTAATTTGAATGTACTGTTTGGCTACGATTATTTTTTTTTTTAAATAGAGGAATCAGAGTGTTTAATAAAATGTTAGCAAACGTTACATTTAGACATGCTGAAAAAAAGATCTTAAGTAATTTGTTTTACATTTACACCATGTAGACCACTTAATTTGTGCTGCACTTAGAATACAACTTTCTTTAACCATATGCTTAATAAAGAAAATGTTACAGAAATGTTGACGAGTGAATAATTTTAAACAGTTAAACGTTCTTTAAAAAAGCCTTTTTTTTAACATATCGCTCAACCCTAGGATTTGCGCTAAAAACACTCTGAACACCTTAGCAACCACAGAGCAATTCAATAAAAAGACTCTGAACATTGAATAAACCATAGAGCAATGTGCTAAAAACACTCTGAAAACCTTAGCAAACATATAGCAATGTGCTAAAAAAAACACTAGGTGAATTTCCTTGCATGCTACACTTAATATTATTCCAATAAAAAATATGACAGAAATAGTGTGCTAGTTCAAATTCAGCATATAAACATCATGGCAACATCACTGCAACGCTCTGGCAACCAACCAACCAACATCCTAGTATTATGGAGGTAAACGCTAACCGCCTAACAGGAAACATTCCAGCAACTGACTATGTTATATGCAAAAGTTATTTAACAGCTAGAAACAAATCGTTAAATTTTATGAGACATAATTTTGGTAATATTAGTATTTTATAAAAGTTGCAGATGTTTGGAACGATCAATTATCAATTATTTAAATGTCCTTTAAACATTACACTTTTCAAGATGTTGCTTAAAGGTAAAAAAAAGCTGCTACAAAAGCTTGAAGCCACAAAAATAAACCTCAAACTGGGGGAAAATGGGGGGGGGGGGCTTCAGTTCTAACTCACAGACTGTAAGTATGTATTTTATATTTAAAGAATTTGCCACTGACGATTCAAATGTGAGTTTTGAGCAGTGTAGAGTAGCGCTTGTTGTTTGTCATTTCTCCGATCGCAACACGTAAAAAGACAGTATAAGTCATTATAATCCGTAATTATGTCCCCACTGGATGCAACAAATGCCTCATTTATAATGGGTTTTAAAGTTTTTGTCTCCTCGCTCCGGCCGGGACAAGGCATCACAATATGGTAACATTTCCGTTACACGCTTGAGGTATTCGGCCAAGCACAACGCACTGGATAGCTGGCCAATCAGAGCACACCTCGCTTTTCAAAAGCTTTGTAAAAATTGACGCGTTTCAGAAAGGCGGGGCATAGAGGAGAAACAATAATGTACAGTATGTGAAAAGTAAGTTTTTTTAACTTTAAACCGCATAAACACATTTCATTACACCAAATACTCAAAATAATGTTCTTTTTAGCAACATCATATGACCCCTTTAAACCAACATTAATCAGCATAAATTAACTTCATTGCAGGATATGTTAGGGCTGGGCAAATTTTTTATTTTATTGATTAATTTGAATGTACTGTTTGGCTACGATTATTTTTTTTTTTAAATAGAGGAATCAGAGTGTTTAATAAAATGTTAGCAAACATTACATTTAGACATGCTGAAAAAAAGATCTTAAGTAATTTGTTTTACATTTACACCATGTAGACCACTTAATTTGTGCTGCACTTAGAATACAACTTTCTTTAACCATATGCTTAATAAAGAAAATGTTACAGAAATGTTGACGAGTGAATAATTTTAAACAGTTAAACGTTCTTTAAAAAAGCCTTTTTTTTAACATATCGCTCAACCCTAGGATTTGCGCTAAAAACACTCTGAACACCTTAGCAACCACAGAGCAATTCAATAAAAAGACTCTGAACATTGAATAAACCATAGAGCAATGTGCTAAAAACACTCTGAAAACCTTAGCAAACATATAGCAATGTGCTAAAAAAAACACTAGGTGAATTTCCTTGCATGCTACACTTAATATTATTCCAATAAAAAATATGACAGAAATAGTGTGCTAGTTCAAATTCAGCATATAAACATCATGGCAACATCACTGCAACGCTCTGGCAACCAACCAACCAACATCCTAGTATTATGGAGGTAAACGCTAACCGCCTAACAGGAAACATTCCAGCAACTGACTATGTTATATGCAAAAGTTATTTAACAGCTAGAAACAAATCGTTAAATTTTATGAGACATAATTTTGGTAATATTAGTATTTTATAAAAGTTGCAGATGTTTGGAACGATCAATTATCAATTATTTAAATGTCCTTTAAACATTACACTTTTCAAGATGTTGCTTAAAGGTAAAAAAAAGCTGCTACAAAAGCTTGAAGCCACAAAAATAAACCTCAAACTGGGGGAAAATGGGGGGGGGGGGCTTCAGCGTGGCTATAAAACAAGAATCAACATAGTTAACATAACATCACATTATTTACTATGCATATAGGTCCACAAAACAATGTTTATGCTGTTAACAATGCTGGGTTTTAAACAAGTTAATGCTTTGGTCTGTTTGCCCAAAATCAGCCTAGCCAAGTTGTAATAATTTACACTGTTTTACCTTATCTGTTATAGGTAACAATAATTATGACTAGTGTCAGCATTGTAAACTTTTGTAATGTAACGTTACTTCAAAGCAATCGTTTTCAACAAGTCAAAACAACAGTGGTATATAAGCTTCTTACCTGCTCATAAGACATATTTTTCAGATATCCGTCTCTCTTTTGTTATTGAGAGAGTTTTAATGTCACTAATGATATTTAAACGGCGAGCTCTTCAAGTCATCAGATTCTTCTGCGCAGAATAGCAGAGTCGAAGCACAACTCACATAACAACCACAATGACAATGTTCATCCACAAGTAACTTGTAGTTTTACGCTTCATCCACTAGAGCATCAAATGTTACATATCGTAGTTTAGCTTTAAAGTCTGTTCCTACAACCAAAATTGAACGTATGGACAGTTTGTTAGGTGGGCAAAGAGTGTAAAATGTAGTGTCAATTGTTTTATTGATTTAAATCTGACCAAATATAAATGCCAAGCAACCAGAATCTGTACATCAAATACTGAGTAAGTACAGTTGTGCAGTTTTGCTTCCACTACTGACTTGTTTTGCTAATGTTCAGTAATTTGTAATTTGCATCTCATTTATCCCATTCCTCCTTGTGGAATTCTGCTTCTTTTTTCCCTCTTATGAATTCTCTATTTTCAATCTACATTACCGTCTTAATCCCAGCTCATTAAGGAATACTCTTGAAGTTCAAAACTCGCCTCCTTCCTGTCTTCACAGAATGATGGATAGACGAATTCCTTGTGTTTGGGCCAGAGGAGCTTGATTAAAAAGCCACCTCTCCGACCCTCGATGAGTGTATGGAATAAACATGCCCACTGATTGCCTGGCCATTCCTCCCCCATTCATAATTGAAAGCTTTAATGTGTACCAAGTGCTTATTAATTAAAAGCATGAGGTGAAAGGCCCAAGGGGACATTATTTAGCCCTCATAAAAAAATTAATAATGTTATTTAATTGGTCTTCTTAATATTATCGCCACACACAAACCATAATGTAATAAAAACGCAAAGAAGCTGAGTTGTTAACTTACCGAGTGGATGTGGCATGTTTTGCATGCTGTTTATAAATTCATGATGCTTTATTCATATTTTAATTAAAGAGGGGGCGCAAATTGTTTTCAAGATTAATTCCTGATCAGCAGTTATAATGCACAACGTTCTTGATCAGTGAGACAAACTCAATGATGAGGTGAGGAAAGTCCATTCATCTTACTAAAGATGCAGACGTTTAGAGTAGATGGATACTGAGAGAGTCTCTCTATTTCTCTCTGTCTGTCTGTCGTCCTAACTTTAGTCGTTCACTTTTGGGGTGTAAAAGTACTAAAAATAGCAGACCCACTAACTAAACTATATGTTTTCAGTACTGAAACAGTAGCTCAGCTGTACTCAAAACAGTAAATTAATTCGGATTCATTTTAGTAAATTGTGCCACACGTGCATGCAGTCTTTTTTCTATAGTATTAAATTTTTTTCCAAAACATATATATTTAGTCATTCATCAGCATTACTGAGTAGATTACTTACAGTTGTAGTCTGTTACTAATTACAAATGACCTAATGAAAATGGGTGAGTAATGTAATCTAGATTAGTCATTTCAGGTCATGTATTCTGATTACTTGTAGAATCATTTTTGACCTAACTTTAAATGGGATTATTTTAAAAAGCTATAGAATCTATTCAATTCTTTGTAGTCAACATCACAAAAACTTCAGGGGGGTTATGTGTTAATGAAAAGCTAATAATGAATTAAATCATAAAAATGTCAAATTAAAATGAATACGTTATTTAAAAAAAAAAAAAAAAACACTTGAACACCCACATTTTAAATATTTTATTATTTTATTACCTGCATGTCAAAATGATCATCAACCAACATCACAGAACATGCAAATATGTTGTTAAATTATTGAAACATTAAATCTCAGGGGGAATTGTAATCCATAAAAAGTAATTGTACTCAGATGAGCATTGTAAAATGTAATTTAATCCAATTACAAGTACAAAAGTTTTGGAATCTGATTACGTAATACACATTACATATAATTAGTTACTACAAAGTACTGTTCATCAGCATGTTTTTGAGATATATCAACTGTAGTGTTTTAAGGTTAGTAATAATTAATCAGGCATTTATATCTGCCGACCTGTGTTGTCGGAAGTGGACTAGGATCTTTCCTACGTATTTAGTGTGAATTGTTCTCATCAAATTCTGTTTAATGCTGTCATCCTCACTCAGATCCTCATTGTTTTTGTGCCTGATCCCTCTTTTCAAAAGAGCAGTTTGAGTGTAGTTGAACTTTGAATTATGAGCAGCTTGCAGCTTGACAAGCAACAGTTTCAAAGTAGCTTCCCCAACACTGGAGTTCCCCTCAGGGAACATTCTGAGAGCTAAACGCCTCCTGTTATGACTTGATTGACAAAGGCAAAACACAAGCGAAATGAGTTAAAAGGCATCAGTAAATATTTCAGTGATAGTTTTTGGTTTATTCACACTGACTGAATGAAATATTACATCACTAAATGCATTTCATTTTATAGAGAGAAAAAAGTCTGATGTGCAAAACTCAATCAAGTTTATATGGTGGTGCTTGATGTGCAAAACCTGCTGCTGCACAATACATAAAATACTACTAAATATTGCAATGACCTGGAGTGGTGTGGATTACTTGTTGATTATTGTGATGTTTGGTTACACTTTATTTCGATAGTCCACTTTAGACATTCTACACTCTTAAAAATAAAGGTGCTTCACGATGCCATAGAAGAACCTTTTTGTCTAAATGGTTCCATAAAGAACCTTTAACATCTGAAGAACCTTTCTGTTTCACAAAAGCTTCTTTGTGGCAAAAGAAGGTTCTTCAGATTATAAAAAGGTAAGAAAGAGATGGTTCTTTAAATAACCTTTGACTGAATGGTTATTTGTGGAACCAAAAATGGTTCTTCTATGGCATCGCTTGAAGAACCTTTTGAAGCACCTTTATTTTGAAGAGTGTACTAACTACAAGTAACTTTGTAACTACATGTCAACTAATTATCATTCATTTGCAACTACATGTCTACTAACTCTCAGAGTAGACTGTTAGGGTAGGTTTAGGGTTAGTAGAATAAGTTGACAAAGAAAGTGTTAGAAGTCTACTAACACTCTACTAACTACTAGTTGACATGTAGTTGCAAAGTTACTTACTGTTAATATAATGTCTAAAGTGGACTATCGAAATAAAGTGTTACCTAATGTTTTTATCAGCTGTTTGGACTCTCATTCCAACGGCACCCATTCACTGCAGAGGAACCATTGTTGAGCAAGTGATGGAATGCAACATTTCTCCAAATTTGTTCAGATGAAGCAACAAAATCATCTACATCTTGGAAGTTCGGATGGGATTTCAATGGAATTTCAATTGAAAATAATTTTTAGCATTAGATATGTGACGCAAAAGAACTTAGAATCTTCCTAAATAGGATAAACTGAAATTCACTGCGTTTTAACTCAACTTCTGCTCATGAATTTGAAGGTTGCTATTGGATTACCGAAAGTAAACATTATATTACTTTACAGAGAACTAGCTATGTTTTCACTTAAAAAGAACAAATGTTGCAACAAAGTTAAGTATAGGTAGTTACAAAACTAGCCAGTAGTTACTAAGCCACTTCACGTTCCGATTTAAGTAAGAACTTACAAACGGTTGGTGCAACCCAACCCAGGCATTATGTGGTTGCTAAGTTGTTTTAGCGTTAGCTGGTTTTGACCCAAGTCAAAATAAATCACCTAGGGGTTAAGTATGATCCTTAACCATACAAATGAGCAACTGTAATTGTGATGCTAATTTAGGGTGACCATACATCCTCTTTTTCCCGGACACATCCTAGCCAGGAATTCTATATTGCCTAAAATAATGTGTTTGACTTGAAGCAGCGCTGCACAGACTGATCGTTGTATGACATCAAAGTACCGTGAGAGCTATAGAGAGCAGACAGCTCTTAATGCTTTTGAATCGCTCTTGCGGTACTTTGATGTCATACACCGATGCATCTGCACAGCACCTCTTCATATTAAATACACCTAATAAGTACGCTATTTTCACCACTTTGACCATTCTCTGTAGATTCCACCTTCTCAGGTGCCACGATTGGTCGATTATGTACAATGCCTGCATGTTATTGGTCAAGGATCATTACCTTCAGCAAGTATGAAAACAGGAAGACAAAGCCAAAGCCTGAATATTTTAGGCAATATAGAAATCCTGGCCAGGATGTGTCTGGGAAAATGAGGATATATGGTCACCCTAGCTAATTTAACCAAACACCACTACCGGAAATGGTGTAACAATCTCTAATCTTCACAAATCCCTTTGATCATTATTACTTTTAGTATATGAAAAATATACTACTTAAGTAAAACAAAATACCTTAGGAGCTTTTTAAATAGTCTTTTTGAGTTATTATTACTTTCGAAACCATACAGAGTCCCGAGAGCGTTCCCTAGTTTGCTTTATCCTGTCAAGTGCATCAAAGCTAATTTGTTGTTGAAGGCATGAATGATACTCATTGGAACAAGACAAGTCCAATAAATACCTAAGATAATGAATAGCTTGTTGAAGGCAAGCTGCTTTGACACCGCTGCTTGTCACTTTGGATGACTTTCCTGTGTGCATGTGCTGCGAAATTCCCTCTGGATTTTCTCTTTTGTATGCTCAGGCATCTAGCATGGGCCTCAGCACACCTGGTGAAATTAAAATATTTTGAAGAATTTCAATCATATCATAAGAGCCTTGCGTTAGTACATCGGATATGGGAGGAATGCGCTGGAGAAAGAGAAAAGAAAGAAGAAGAGGAGAGGGGGAGGATGAAGAAAGGCCAATGCCAGAGTAGAAAAATGGCACCTGGCCTAAGGGAAATCAAGGCTGTCTTCAACAGGATTACTCTTGGCACAATACGGACACGGTCTTGTTTGATGTCCCCCTCCCATCTGTCTTGTATGTAGTCTTTTATCTCACTCTAAAGTAATATAGTCTTCACTGCAATTCAATGACGGCCCAGCCGAGCCTGTCAGCCCAGGTTTGCTGGTTATCACACACGGCAAGCCTCCATATGGTGTGTTTGTGTGCACGTGAGAGCATGCATCGGTATCTGTGCATGTGTAGGACAGGGAAAGGCGAGTGTGATTGCCACATTGCATGTTCAAGGGTTTGAGTGCTGGTTTATCCTGTCTGTGATCTAAATGAGAACTCAGTACTGCTGATTGTGATGAGGATACAAGCATGATGGTATTCCTCAATGTCACAGACTTTCTAAAGAGAACTTGTATCCTAATTGGATGGAAGAAGAAGATAAACTACAACCTAACCCTGGAAATCAAGACTGACATATCTCTGCAAATGGTAGCAATTTAGCCAGTGACTGACAGCCTTGTTTCTTTTTGAGCCTCTTTTGCTAAGAAGAGAAGCTGGGAGTGATGCACAGAACCATTTAAATAGCACTCGCTCACACAGTCGATGATAGAGATGTTGAAACTGCAGAAAAACAAAATGACATAGTTAAAAAAAACAGTACTGCAAGTAAAGGAGCTTACCTATTTTTGAAGTGGACCAAATATCAGCTTCATAGTTCTCCTTGAAACCGTGTTAGGACCAAATGATGCACTTGGTGTGTACTCAAGGTCTCGCAAGCTTGATGTAGCCATCGCATGTTCTTCTCTGTGAAGTCCATAAGACTGTACGGTGTACTACTTGATTGTTTATTATTAGTTCCAGTCCTTGAATCTGATTTGTTGTGCAGTATTTAAAAAGTGCTGATAACAGTTCAAATGTCAAAGACTCAAGTTCAAAAGACTCAATTTGTGCATTTCAGTGACTGTCACTACATGTTAGTAAATGGTTACCCCAGTAGGTGGCGACAAGTGACTGTCTTTATAAGGGAGTCATTGAATCATCCACTCAACCAATTTGTTCAAAAACATAATTCATGCGACTGGCTGTTTGTTTAGTGGTGGGGTTAGGATTTGATATTTATGTATACTATTTTCCTAAAAATCATGTACTTTCATTCATTTTGAGCATTGATGGAAAATAGGCAGGTACTCACTATTTTTTTTAACTCAATTTCAATGTTGTGTTTACTTGATAGAACTGTTTTAAAAACGCAATATCAAACTTGGTATCGTGCAGTTGGTCTGAATATCAGCACACATCAATATTGTTTAAATATCATCAAATGTAATAAAATACTTTGGAATTGAACTGGTACTTATACCACACTGATATACCCAACAATGCCAGTAATAGACCTCTCGCTTTAAAGTAAAGGCTTTTGTGACCCTATATTAATCTATATTCCTTGATGATGTCACATAACTTTCTTGACTCTGTATCTAATTTAACTGTACTACTTAAGTCATTAACATTTGCCCTTTAAATTGCATCATTTCCAGTGTCAAATATTTAATTGTAGAAGAAATGGATGAGTGGGCTTTTTACACACGATTAATCACAAACTAAATATTTCTGTAAAAGGTCAAAACTTCATGCCCAGTTGGACTTCCACCCAAAACTGTCCTACGTGTGTAGGACAAAAAGATGATCTGGCACGGATTCTAATGGGACTTATTTCCCTGCTTCGGCAGTCAAAGTAAAGTCAGTAGTGGCTCCATCTCAAAACAATAATATCCAAATATGATGACATTCTGGAGTAGTTTACATTGATAGTCCACACTTGTGCTGCAATAGACTTTATTTTGACTGTTCAGTTATTAAAAGCAAAAGCATCAGGGCGATGAAACAGGATGACAACTTTACACGGGTCCAAAACAGCATCTGTTGGTTCATTTTCCACCAATTTTACTTTTTCCACTGTTGGGGCATATAAAACAGAACATACACACAAACCGGACACAAACGCACACACAGCCCCTTGCCACAAACTTCTC
This sequence comes from Sinocyclocheilus grahami, assembly GCF_001515645.1. NCBI lineage: Eukaryota > Metazoa > Chordata > Actinopteri > Cypriniformes > Cyprinidae > Sinocyclocheilus > Sinocyclocheilus grahami. Next base: position 268,763 of record NW_015506799.1, read on the forward strand.
TGCCTGCCTATAAAGAAAACAGCCGTTTCAAAGGCCGCATTGATTTCTCAGCATATATTGTGATAAAATGAGTTCCTCTCTTGTGGCCCCTAACAGCCCTATTTGAACCCCTCTTATTTGGCAGAGGCATAGAGGGACGGTAAATAGATCTGGGAGTCCAGAAGGGTGAAGGCGGCCATCCAGGACAACTCAAGGACAATCATACCTACCGAATTTTGAAGTTACAGCCTTAAATGCAATGCTGGCTGACTCAAGGAGGCCTTATGGTTTTAAAAAGAGAAAGAATATAATCAGATTTTGTTTTTGTTGTTTTAAATACAGTTGCAATTGAACAGAAATTGAGATCAAAGATGAAGTGTGCAATTTTTATAAACATTGGTCTATCCCAGGGGTGTCAAACTCACTTCCTGTAGCCCTGCAGAGTTTAGATTCAACCCTAATTAAACACACCTGATCCAACTAATCAAGTCCTTCAGGCTTATTTGAAAACTACATGGTCTGTGTGTTGGAGCAGGGTTGGAACAAAACTCTGCAGGGATCCGGCCCTCCACGAATTGAGTTTGACAACACTGGCCTATGCAGTTTAATGTGCATCTGTTTGACCAAACTATAGAGGACGGGAGAAAGAGTATTTTTAGGGACCAAGCACCAAAGGTGCGTAGGCACCTATTGTAATCATTGGCGTTCTTGGCTCAGATCATCTGGCAAAAGGTTATGGAATTCAAGTTGATTAGTTAAACCATTCTCGGAAAATGCAAATTTGATGAAGAGCATATCAAAATGGATGTAAGGCTATATCTCCGCAACACTTTAGTGTATTGAGTGTAACTTGGTGTGTGTTATAATAACCATGACCTGGGGGTACCTGCACAGTTTTGGCACAGCGCCACCTAGTGGTCAGGAGATATTAAAAGGGGTTATTTTTGTTTATAACTTCTGAATGGTTTGGCCCAATTCACAATCTGATCTCTTTAGATTCGGTGCAACATACCAAATTGAACAATACCCAATTTTCCCATGTCAGCCATTTTAAATTTAGCTGTAAAAGGCTGTATTTTATGAACACGTTGATGTATTGTTAAGAAACTCGCAACACACCCGGGCGCATGGTCTAAATGGGTTGTCCCTATTCTCTTAATGAGTAATGGGTGTTTTTGGGCGTAACGTGCAATAAACCAAGAGTCTCATCTCCCATTCCCTTTAAAAGCCAGTTGCGCTCGCGCCATGGCGGATTAGCTATTTACATGGCGGAATGTAATTTTTCATTTTTAAAACTGTTTGTGTGCTGCTGCGCGTGCGTCCCTGTGTGTGTAATAAGAAAAGTGTACGCGCGTTGTGCACCCGCCTATAGACGCATATTACTAACGTGTTCTTTAAAATATTGCGCAAGACTTTAGACCAGGTTTTTGTTGGTCAATGTCACAGTCTATTTTCAGTTCCTCAAAATAGCAACGCGCCAATAATGTGCATGAACACACCTCTTTTTTAGACCAGCACGCCCATGGGCGCACAAATGGGTGCAAATGCATTTGCTATTTAAACAACGTGGTGCAGGACGGGAAAATGAGAACTGCGTCGAGCTGAAACTACCAAAAACACTTGCGCCACATTGCGCCTGGTGTATGATAGGGCCCTTTGTGTGTCATTGTCACACATTGTCACCTCACACTGACCACACCGCATCAATTTGGTAACAATGCCACCTATTGGTCAAAATAAACCAAACATAAATCATTGTACCAATGATTGGATTATTAGACTTTTCAGCTAGTTTGAGTAAAATGACCTTAAAATGTCTTTAATGACTCATTTGGTCTGATCCTCCCTGCCATCCTTGCTTCTCATTTAGCCTCTTTTGTGCTTTGCCCCTTAATTGCTGCTTGCAGCTATATTTGTATTTAATTTTGCAATTGGTGGACCAGTGTACTTTATATGGAGCTACATCGGTGCTGCGGTCTGAATATTCATTGAATATTATAGTTTTAAACTGTTCAGCCTCATGTTGTATGATCTCAAATAAAACCACAAGGAACATACCACCATTTCAGAAACTTTATCTCCACCACAGTTATGAAAATTAATTGAAGAATCACTCTTTTTAAGAGCGTTTTAGTGCTCAGTTCTTTGTCTTTAATGAAGAGATGTCCAGGCCACATTGGTTTATCCAAGCGGTTTATCATGATCTATGTATCTTTGATTTTGATGCAATAGAAAACCAATCATCTGTGGCACTACGCCAGCCAAAGTATTAGTCATCATGCCTTTGACATCATCAGCGAATTGAGTCATTTGTTTAAATTAAAATCATTCATTTGTAAATATACACTTATAGGCAAAAGGCATTCACAGGCTCATATTTTGATCTATGAAAGAATAAAACAATGCTGCCTTAGTGATTTAGAAATATGACTGAATGTGGGTTCACAAATCTGAATATTTTGGCTCAAGGTCAGCAATGAAAATATATTTTCACTGAGAAATTATTGCTGCTTCATAAGGCCATGACATATTAATAGTGACGAATGACAAGCTAATTACATAACATTAAAAGACATTATGCATGCACAAGTTAAACAAGTTCTCATGCTGCCATCTCCCCTGTGCTTTGGTGTAAGATGCAATAAAGCCATCACATCGTCTTCTTGTTGTTTGCAATGCATATAATGTTGTTTCAAATTCAGTTCAATTTCATAGGCTATTTAATTCAACATAAAGCTCACAAAACTGCAGACTCAATCATTAGGCAAAGACATAATATGAACAGCTGTGGAATTAAAACTGTGTAGTATTGTAGGAATGGACAAACTCCAGTAATAAAATATATCAATCACTAACAAATCAATCCAATATAATTATGTTTGATGATTTTGATTAGCATCAATCACTAACTAATCAATACAACTTCAAGATTAGTGGTCACTAACACCATAGACTTCCATTTAAAAACATAAATCACATAATTTGCGCAAAAGTTCATATTTTCCAGTATTTTTGTTTGATTGTGAGTGTCTTTTGTATTTGAGGACATAAAAACAAAATAAAAGAAAGGAAATTATTTGGGACAGAATAGATTTTTCCCAATCTGTTTCATCTACATAAGCAATTAAATATGGACAATGTTAACGATGCAACCTAAATTATCTTTTTTTTTTATTGACAAAACACATGGAAATAGTATAAAGTAGGTTATAAGATTATATATAATAATATTTGGTTATAAATAGTAGGCATGCAACTGTAGCATTGATATCAAAATTAACTAATCTGCACATTTATTCAGAGGATAGCACCGGTTTTGAGAGCTTATATGGAATTGCAAGTTGAATGATTTGTAATCTGGTCATTTGGGTCGATCAATGTGGCTGCATCTTACTGAGACGAGTGCTATTATCCATGTCTTACTGAGAGAGAGATGTAATGTGACATGCCTTCATGTCAGTACCAACATTAAACTGATTGAAGAGCTGCATATGCTTATAATCCTTATCATTACACACACTTCCTTAGCCAAAAAAGTGTGCAATTCTAACATCCTGAACAGCCTAAAATGTGATATTTTGATATTTGATATTTCTCTAATAGTGTACAATGATTGAACTGCTTAAGACAATAACCATCCACCAAAATACCATCTTCTTCCTAATTCTTACCTAATTAACAGTATGGCATAAGAACTTGATTTGACCACCGTTAGTCCTTAAAACTGCAATGCCTGGCCTAGAACCAGTGTCCTGGGTTTGCTGTCTCTTGCACTTTCAAAAGGATGAAACTGGCCTCTGATCAGTACTGAGGTGCACACAGTCTTAACCTGATATGGAGCATATAGAGATGGAGACTGAATGGTGATGTGAGTGTCGGGAAGCTGAAATTAGAGGCGAGAACTCCATTATCGCAGCAGAGCGGATCATAGAAAGGTCTGACACTAAACCCCTCCACATCACACACTGATCTGATCTAACAGCTCATGCTCCACTGCCAAACAGACAGAGAGACAGATCCCTGAGACATCAACTTAGTGCCAGTTTCAGTTCAGGACAATAACTATAATGCTAACTATACACTCTAAAAAATGCTGGGTTAAATACAACCCAGTGCAACAGACAGAGAGACAAATCCCTGAGACATCAACTTAGTGCCAGTTTCACTTCAGGACAATAACTATAATGCTAACTATACACTCTAAAAAATGCTGGGTCAAAACAACCCAATTGCTGGGCTTGTCCCTATTTTACCCAGCACTGGGTTGTATTTAACCTAGCATTTTTTTGAGTGTATAACTAGAATGTTTTATAGTCATTGTAATTATGAGAACAGCGCAGTCCACACCACAACAATAACGATAATGCCACAGAAGAACAATATAATTGGAATCAAGTTGCCAAGCAATGGGTTCAGTTGACTCAGTTTCAAAAAGCTTCAAATTGCTACACTCTAAAAAATGCTGGGTTAAATATAACCCAGCACTGGGTTAAAAAGGGACAAACCCAGCTATTGGGTTGTTTTGACCCAGCGGTTGGATTGTTTTGAACCCAACCGCTGGGTCAAAACAATCCAATAGCTGGGTTTGTCCCTTTTTAACCCAGCGCTGGGTTATATTTAACCCAGCATTTTTTAGAGTGTAGTAGGTGAAACAATGCATTTTTATTAATAGGTTTCGGTATTAAATGAGATGTTCAATTGTAATCTGCATTTTCTCACATCATACAATTTTTGGATTTATTTTTTCAATGATCTCATCACAATGATTTATTGGATTGCATTTTCTGCAAAGGATACATCCTGCCTTAAAATTTGGCTAAATGATGTATCTGAGGCGGCAGCATAATTAAGTTGCCTTTTGGGTCCTCGTGTCGGGAGATGAATGGCAAAGCATCTATTAACTCTGGCAACTTTCCATTAAATGAGAATGGCACTTCAGACTTCAGGACACAAATTTATCCTTCAAATTTGAGATGATAAAGTTAAAGCCCTTCACCTCAGCAGTTGTTCGGAGACCCCTGATGGCGTCTGTTCCCTTGCTGACGTCTATTAGACACCGTTAGGCAAAGTTGTCTTTGCTTCCTGAGAAGTTTGCTCTGTCGTACCACACTGCACTGATGACAACTGATGATTCATAGGCGGTGACACTTTGACAGATGGACAGATTTGAGGTATTTTGGGGACTTCATCCTTGATGCAGGTGGCAAAATGAAAAACATTTTTCATTCTAGCTGTGTGGGGTGGTTTTGTGCGCACATATGCGTATGCCGGCTGTGTTTTAAGTTGCATCAGCACTGTCAAGTGTCAATAGTGCACTCAGTGTGAGAGAAGGAGTTGTGCTTGTCTATGTGAGTAAGAGAGAGAATGGGACTGTGTGCATAAAATTGGGCTATCTATATTGATCCTCTCTGTCATATCCACATTTCAACAAAGTGCTTTATATCCACAATGGCTCAAAGTAGTGGATCCCGACATGTATGCACTTCACAAGTCATGCATTAGATATAACCGTCGCTGTGCATGCAGACAGAGAGAGAGCACAAGGGAAGAGTCAGTGGATTGGCTGTCTTGGGTATTCGCAACAGTCGGAATCGCTTCCCTCTTCTCCTGCTTTTGATATCTTAAGTGCTTTATTCCATCACATGCTCCTGTCGCATGTGATGTGTGGACACACATGGGACACTTGCTGCTTCTGCTACAGAATTCCCTGATGCCATCGCACACTCACTCACACTCTAAACATCTCTAGAGTTGTAATAACAAAAACATACAACAAATATTGCCGTATTTCTAACTAGGGCTGGATTGAAAATATTGATTGATTTTAATCAATTCTCATTTTGATGAACCAATATCGATTTGTAAATACGAACAATCGATCTTTTAGTCCATGCTGTTTTCAGCTGATGTGTGAACAAAACTCAACCAAAAATGATTTGCAGCACACCTCCCATCCAATAAATTGCAATAAGCTTTGTGCTTTGTTATTTTTGATATGCAACAAAAGTCCCGCTTTCAAATTCTGTCAATTATATTATGAAACTCAAACAATAGTGGGTTCTAGATTTGTATAGTTGCTTTTTTGTTTTGAACTCTTGTTTTTCTTTGTTTTCACACACTTTGTCTACTTTTGACACCCCCAAACCCGCAGAAAGAGGTCAATAAAACAAATATATACAGTGTATATATATATATATATATATATATATATATATATATAAGCAGTGTGTCATGCAACATAACATTTACCTCAAAAAAGCCATTCATTGACCTAGAAAAATTCAAATGAATTGAACCGAGATTGGAATTTAATCAAATCCCAAGCTTGTGAATCGAATCATGAAATTTGCGGCCTTGTCATGTTAAATTAAATGTCGCTTCTAGGGGTCAAGGTTCGGCTAGTTAACACAACCCAGATTCCTGCGAAGCAAATCATCTTTCTACTCTTTCTGAAGGCCACTGAACAGTGAACTGACAAAATTATTTATCTGCAAGCAACACACTCAATTAATCATTAATATTTCATTATATTATAGGAGATGTTTTACCATTGGTAATTTATTTTGAAGGGCTCTTAAAAGCATGACTTACATTTGAAATTTTTGTTGATATTATGTTTTCTGATATTAACTGGAAAAATGGCTTTAGCTAAATAAATAAATACTGTATGTCATTAATAATTTTGTTCCATTTTACATCAATTTGCCCTTTGCAGTTATGCAGGCTGTTTGATTTAGACTTTCAGCATTGAAGCTGTCCCTGGTCAGGAAATAGAAAGTTTGCGGTTTAATTTATGTTCTCCTCTCATACCTCTAAACATCTCTTGGCACCACTCTGTTCCTTCACAACTAATTGTTCCCTGTTAATGTGCCCAATGTGCCATTCACTCTGTCTACCTAACCAAATAACCTTTCCAGTTAATAAATGAAGACACAGTGCAAAACAGTCTCTGTAAAGTGATCCACTAGAGGGCATTCCCAAATAATCCAGACAAGTGCAGTCATTTATCTAGAGGGATGTCAGTGTGCCTTTGTGTGTGTGTGTGTGTGTGTGTGTTTTGAATGCTTATGCTGTGGATATTTAAAGTCATTTTTTAAAAGTCTATCACTGACTGGAGGTTGTTGGTTTTCTGAACCACTGGGTGTGTTTTGAATGCTTATGCTGTGGATATTTAAAGTCCTTTTTTAAAAGTCTATCACTGACTGGAGGTTGTTGGTTTTCTGAACCACTGGTGCAACATCACCCACTGAGCATCTAATGGATTGTTCCAATGAATAACACACTTGGTGGTGTAGAGTGGAGTGTGTGTTTGTGTTGAAACACTGATTTGCTATCGTTCAGAAAAAGTAGAAGAGAAAGATGGGGGAAGACGGGAGGAATACTCATGTGATTTTATATGATATGATAAAGCATGCATAATTTTAAAGATGATTTCAGTGGATTATGAGTATTGTTATTATGAGTTCAACTAGCATTTAAAGTGATAATTTGCCCCCCCCCCCAAAAAAAAATTCTATCATTATTTACTTATGTCAGTCCATTTTTTCTTCTTATTTCAGTGAAACACAAAAGGGTTCAGAAAAGGGGTTTTCGCAGCGATGAACCACTTTTTGTTCCCCAAAGAACCTTTCAGTGTGCAGTTCTTAAGAGAACCATTTTTTTTCTTAGTTTGAGGTGCATTTTGATAATCTAACAACCCTTTTTCCACTATAAAGAACCTTTTGTGCAATAAAAGGTTCCATGTTAAGAGATGAGGGGTCTGTTGATATATAATTATGTAACTGATTTTATTCCTAAAAACATGTTGAAAGATTTTTTTTCAGGCTGTTGACAGTATTTTCTGATTTATGGAATGAAAAAAAAGAGATATCCAAAATCCACTTTGTAAAAACCGAAAACACGAATTTTCAACCTGGTTTTATCCAATGTTCGCATTATGCAAATTAGAGCACATTTATTTAGATATTGCATCATTTGCATATTTAAATATAGCATTTTAGAAAACTTGTAATGTGCCGTGATTAATCAAGTGGTGAACACTACAAAAAAGGTTCTTAAAGAAGAGAGGACTTGTTTTTGATGTGTATGTCTTTTGGAGAGTGTGAAGTTTCAGAAGTAAATGAAGACTCTGCATAGAGTAGATTGGTTGCCGACTGAGGCTTGTAGGCAATAGGATTTGTCTGTAAAATGCTGGCACGGGTTAACTGGTCTGTTTTTGAGAACACATCTTAAAGGGATAGTTCACCCATTTACTCAACCTCAAGTTGTTCCAAATCGATATGAGATTCTTTTTTCTGTTGCCCGTATAGCCACTGACTTCCATAGTATTTTTTCCCTACTTTGGAAGTCAGTGGCTATTGTCAACTGTTTCCAACATTCTTCAAAATATCTTCTTTTGTGTTTAACACATAGTTTTCATTTTTGACATATAATTTTTTTGCGTAAACTATCCCTTTACAGGTGCGGTATGTAATTATTTCACTGTACTAGAGCATACAAATACCATAATGTGTTTGCCAATATTTAGGAAATATGCTAAGTTCACATACTTGTTTCTCCAAAAAAACACCCTACATCCAGTTATTCTACTTTGAAATGTGCGTTCCATGTCCTAATGTCTGTTTTTGTTTTGATCTGTGTGACTCCACTCTCTGCCAATTTACCCAATTGTATTTTGACAGCCCGGGTTGCCAGTTGGTGAAAAACACACCGTATTGCAGCCATGGAAGCCAGCAAATGAACTTGGTGAGAGATCACAGATTCTACTCTAAAATCCTGGGCATCCATCTAACAAGCTCTGTGACCAGAGGTATATTAAAATGTGTATAAATCAACTCATCAACTTACAGTGTAAAGCCTCGTACACACCAGGGCGATTATCGTGCACGCTTCTCACCAACGTTTTTCGACACGTCTTTTGTGTTCATACCCAAGTGATTTTCGCTGGCGATGAGCCGAGCGAACGTGCAAATTCACTCCCTGACATTAGATGGTGCTTAATGAAAAACAGAAATACCCAGGTACACATCGAATCCTATTTGATCGGCAATTCCTCTCCATAACAACTCCCTCTTATCGAGATTTTTGTAGTCGCTGTCGCGTTTGTCATAAAGCCATTTGTGTTCAGACACCAATGAGACCGGCAGCTATACATTCATCTTGCCTCGATGCACCTTCTTGGTCTACTTACTTCCTCTTCGTCGTTAGGTATAAATGTGTGCTCAGCAAGACCGTTTTGTGCTTGAGCGCCACAAAGTCTTGTTTTACTGTAACTTCAGCAGCTCCAGGCACGTGAACAAAAGCGGCAATCTCATTGGTCGGCCAGTTTATAATGCGGTGCGTCAAACCAAAAAAATAAGCCTGAGGCGTTTTTTTTTATTACGCTTTTACACCTCGCGTTTTGCGCATCGGTGTGCACACTTACATTGACGCCCTTTGTTTAGTCACGAGGCGTTAAACGTTGGCGATAGTCATGCGCGATTTTCATCCTGGTGTGAACAAGCCTTAAGGCTCGTCGCATTCCATTGTCAATTGCGCCTATTTCTGTTGAATGTCCTCAATCTGGCAACCTGCTTGAGCATCGGGTAAAATACATCATTGTAAAATGCACTCGTAATGCACAATACCCGAGGCAGTTTCATTAAGTACAATTTTAGCATGTACTCTGCTGCTCTGCAAACAAAGATTTGATTTGAAGTAAATGTTCTTTGGCTGACACATTAATGTCCCAAAGCGATTTCTGGCAGCAGCGCTCAGGATGTAGTGACCATGCAAACTACATTTTTAAGTCATCGTTGGGACATTGCACTAAATTAATTAAGGAGGGTCTATAATACCTGAAGAAAGTTATCTGTCAGCATTCCCATTCATCTGGCAGTTGCTTCACTAGTAGAGAATCCCAGATAACCAGCAAAGCACGACTCCTTGAGTTGTTCAACACAACAAATATTACACGAGTGTCTCAGAATTAGACATTCAACACTATAGCAACAAAAACTAATGCACGCTTCGAATTATGCGCCTTCCTAATCATGGAGTCCATTGACAATATAATCATAGCACAATCAGGTTGTGAATCACAGGCAATTTGCTAAGTATCACGACATCTTTAAGGGGTTGTCTCAATTGACAATTTGCAGACAGCTGCCTGAAAAGGGGCCAATTAAGCTAATGAGGGGGTGGATTCTAGGTATCCAAGACTGCATTTTGAAACCACTATACTCACTTTGTACAGATGAAGCAAACGTTAGTGCTGTGCTAGCACTGAAACACCTGGAAAAGGAAACTGAATATAATATTTAGCACAATTTGATTCAGTTCCAGACTGTACAACACAGGTGTCAAATTATCCAAAATCTAACGCAGACTGTATATCCTGATGTCCATTTCTAAATTACTGTAGAAGAGAAGGCTAAAGGTTCACATTTAAATCTAACTTTTTAAAGTTATTTATTATTATTATTACTATTAAATTAAACGATTATTATATTGCATTTTACAACAAGCTCAAAAAGACTTATTTCTCTTCCTCTAAAATACCATTAATAATAATAATAATAATTATTATTATTATAATTATTGTGTTGTTGTTAACATTTTGCTGATCAGCCAGATAGAGCTTGTTATGAAATGGAACATTTCTGAATAAATTTTAAAACATTTCTTATTGAATTTGAGTTTAGATGTTCACAGTAAACTCATATTATTCGAACACTTATTTTTATAAGGAGTCATAGTTTACCCCGCTTCTTATTACTTTTTGAAAATGTGCAATGAAAGCTATTTTGCTGACATAAGTTGATACCCTCTGCTAAACCCATATTGAATTGGATGAGTAATTCCAGGATTGGAAATGTAAAAATAAATGCATACAAGGCTTTCACAAATGTGCTGCATTCTCCCCTCGGTCTTCAAATATGTGGATAACAGCAAAAATTATTTATACATATTAATGCCCAGTGCCAGTTTATTTCTCAAAAATAGAGACAAAAAACATAACTCGCATAAAACGCTTTTCTTCAGAAAGTGTCTGTCTTGAATGTGAACTAATCTACTAATTACTTTATTATGTGCTTTAGTATGCTAATTGCACTGATAAATAAGTGTGCTTTAATGCACAACAAAAGATTCAAACGATGATTTAAAATGCATTTTAAAGTAAAATATTTCATTTGACATTAAACGTGCACTTTTTTTGTGTTAAAAAGATGAAAGTGCCTCTTTTAATGTACACTAAAGAGTTCTTTTATTTCATTAAATATTATATATTTTTTACACTTTCAATATTTGAAGTGTACTGCAAGTGTTCATTTAATACAATTAAACACACTCCTTTTTAACAAGGGACAATGCAGCCTCGTCACCATTTTAGTCACAATTTAGTCTTAATTTACATAAACTGCTCTGACCTATGTTGGGTCTACAAAATTTCTTGAGAAGTGAAACTGGTTTCCACCAGTTGTGATTGAGCCAGCGGTGCCTTTCAGGAATGGAGAGGTGAACTTTACACTCAGTGGCTTCCAAATAACCATGATGCGAGCACAGTATCCAATTCAATTAACATTGCCATGTAACCTTGACTAAAGTTTTGAATCATTTGATTAGTCTACCTTTAAACCTGCTCAATGGGTTTAATGGGATTGTATCACTTGTGAAATAGGGATTCTGGACAGACGGCTCTGCTGAGTCAGGGGATGAATAATTTTTTTGCGTCTGACCTCATGTCACATTTCTCTGACCATTAGTTTGTTCAATCAGTTAAAACAAAGCGTGAGCAGATGCCCTTTTCTTTGTTCTCAATGAGAATTTGTCCCCAGAATACTCCTGCATGGTGATAAAATGGTGTTATTAAAAACATTTCAAGAGGGGGCTAATAAAACAAGTTTAAATAAGCAGAATACGAATCACCTATTTAAACTCATGAATCTGCGCCAAATGATGAAATTTATTAGGTTGTGGGGTGGCGATTTTAAATGTGTTGCTCCATGAATACCAACCTGAGATCAGTGGAACTGAGAGAGAAAGAGGAAAAACAGAGCATTGACCAAGCAGAAAGAACAGGCTCAATTATCATAAACATCCGGCCCGGCACTTGCTCGGACTGTAAATGCCTGCAGCCGGCTCATCAACATTCAGTGGACCTGCCAGATTACCCAGGGCACTCTGTAATTTGCAGTAAAGAATAAAGCTGACGGCAAAACAAAAACAAATATGAGATGATACAAATTAGGAGTGCGCCCAGTTAGTCTGTCAGCGCTGTAAATTTCCAGCGTGTAAAAATGCCAGTCCTACGCAAGAGCATGAGGGAATTAATGAGCTATCCGTCTGTGTTACTTTATTCCCTCGCAATTATATATATATATATATATATATATTAGCTGAAATTCTTTATAGAACTATAAATAAATATTAAAGAAATATAAAAAATGGAGACGTTGTGTCAAAGTTCTGACACTGGGGGTCGCACTTGGGAGCCCAGACACCTCTGACATCATTGAGAAAAGGCCAATGAAATTGGCAAGCAACATTTGCACAGCTAGCCACGCCCCAGACATCTGGGTATAAACAGGCCAGCGTGGCATTTGCTCACTCGTTTTGTTCTGAGAAGTCTAGAAGCATCTCAACCCCCTAAGAATCAGTTCAGAGTTGTGGCATAAGGGACACATTTCCATACCCTCCATCAGGGAATGAGGGTTACCGTACATAACCGAGACGTTCCCTTTCAGTCGGTCACTTCGACGTTGTGTCAAAGTTCCGACACTAGGTGTCAGCCAACTAGTGCCTTCTCTCATTCTGAGAAAAACAAGAATAAATGGGAAAGTCCTAGTTGTAACATTGGGGAAGTGTTTGTTTTCCCAAGTGGGAAAAGAACAGTACAGACACTACATCCTACCCGAAGGGGAGGTAATGTGGAGATACATCCTGTGGACTCACTAAAAGGGAGTACTACATAGGAAAGGTTTCTGTAGTGGGCTCTGCATAAGGGGAGAAGTACCAAGCACAGAAGCAAGCAACAGACTGACTGTCTGTCCAGGGGAAACACTGAATTCTGTTTAACAGAGCAGTGGACTAATACACATATGAGGCTGCCAATGTGAGCCACAATATATGGAGCACTAATCCATTAAGCGAGTTCACTCGAGGGATACTCACTCGTAATGGATTCTTATAGCTAGTTTCTTCACTAAACTATGTAAGGGAGTGCTTGAGTGATGGAACGGTAGTTCAGGGTTCATAAGGAGGAACTGAACTGGACTCAATAAGCGCACATTATCACCTCAGAGAGGGGAAGGTGCTAAATACAAGCTCTACTCCCTACCAGCCGCCTGAGTTCAAGAACTAATGCTCACAACTCTGGATGAAACTGGTTCCTTTCGCAGATTGTATAATCTGGCATTTGTATTAGGTATAGCCCAACCTGCAGCTCTGTAAATGTCTGGAGACAGCACTCCCTTTCTGCTATCCTCCAAGCAGACAAAGAGCTGTTCAGATAATCTGAAACTCTGTGTGTTTTCCAGATAGATGCGCAGGGCTTGCACTGGACACAACAGAGACAGGGTTAGGGTCCCCTTCCTGCGGGGGGATAGCTTGCAGGGTTACCACCTGATCCCTGAAGGAGTGGTGGGAACCTTGGGCACATGTCCAGGCCGGGGTCTCAGGACAACATGAGAGTCTGCCAGCCCAAATTCTAGGCATGATTTGTTAATGGAGAGGGCTTGGAGATCCCCCATCCTCTTGATGGAAGTGAGCACAGTTAGGAAGGATGACTTCATAGAGAAGGCACTAAGTCCAACTGACTGAAGGGGTTCAAATGGATCTCTCTCTAAGGCCTGAAGGACCACTGAGAGGTCCCAAGAGGGTATGAGGCATGGCCTTAGATGATTCGAACACCGGGCACCTCCTAGGAATCTGATAGCCAGATCATGCTTCCCCACTGATCTGCCATCTATAGTGTTGAGGTTCACTGCAATAGCAACCACATACACATTGAGTGTAGACACAGACAGTGTAGACACAGAGCTGATGCCAAGAACATAAGTTCCGAGAACCAAGTCTTGTTGGGCCGATAATGTGGCACAAACAAGAGTTGTTCCATGTCCTCCCTGACTTTGCACAGCATAAGTGAAATGAGGTTCACTGTGGGAAACTTATATTCGTGTAGGGCTGGGCCAGCTGTGGTCAATGTGTGTCTGTGCT
>NW_015506799.1:285526-291272 GCF_001515645.1 Sinocyclocheilus grahami
AACAGAGACAGGGTTAGGGTCCCCTTCCTGCGGGGGGATAGCTTGCAGGGTTACCACCTGATCCCTGAAGGAGTGGTGGGAACCTTGGGCACATGTCCAGGCCGGGGTCTCAGGACAACATGAGAGTCTGCCAGCCCAAATTCTAGGCATGATTTGTTAATGGAGAGGGCTTGGAGATCCCCCATCCTCTTGATGGAAGTGAGCACAGTTAGGAAGGATGACTTCATAGAGAAGGCACTAAGTCCAACTGACTGAAGGGGTTCAAATGGATCTCTCTCTAAGGCCTGAAGGACCACTGAGAGGTCCCAAGAGGGTATGAGGCATGGCCTTAGATGATTCGAACACCGGGCACCTCCTAGGAATCTGATAGCCAGATCATGCTTCCCCACTGATCTGCTATCTATAGTGTTGAGGTTCACTGCAATAGCAACCACATACACATTGAGTGTAGACACAGACAGTGTAGACACAGAGCTGATGCCAAGAACATAAGTTCCGAGAACCAAGTCTTGTTGGGCCGATAATGTGGCACAAACAAGAGTTGTTCCATGTCCTCCCTGACTTTGCACAGCATAAGTGAAATGAGGTTCACTGTGGGAAACTTATATTCGTGTAGGGCTGGGCCAGCTGTGGTCAATGTGTGTCTGTGCTGAGGGGTCCTCGGTCAGAGAAACCACATTGGGGAATGAGTGGATTGCCCAGCGTGACCTGCAATGAGAGTGAGACGATCATGATCGCTACATGATTGAGGTCACCCGGAATACGAGTGAGACCTGAGTCTCTGCTGGCTCCACAGTAAGATATGGCAAGTGAGGTGTGTGCCTCGGCACTATGCTCATCTCAGTTATGAAGCCAGTGCTCAATCTCATATGAGCTCTCATATGCATCAGTCCCAACAATGTAAGCACAGCTGAGGATGCCGTATGTCCCAGGAGCCTCTGAAAATATTTGAGAAGGACCGCTATATTGTACTTGAGCATTCTCAAGCAGTTCAGCACAGACTGAGCACAGTCCTCTGAGAGGCATGCTGTAATAGTGACCAAGCCAGTCTACACCGAAAAAAGAGATACTCTGCACAGGGGAGAGTTTGCTTATTTCTCAGTTGACCTAAAGTCCCAATCAGGCTAGGTGGTCGAAGACCATGTCCTTGTATGTGCAAACAAACTCTCACACGTGTGCTAGAATAAGCCAGTCATTGAGAATGAGAATGTGAATGCCCACTTCCCTAAGTTGGGCAAGGGGAGCCTCCGCGACTTTCGAGAAGAGGCGAGGAGACAGAGACAGCCCAATGGGAAGAACTTTGTACTAATATGCCTGTCATTCAAAGGCAAACTGAAGAAATGGCCTAAGCCTTGGAAGTATCAAGACATAAAAGCATGTGTCCTTCATGTCTTTTGCCATCAACCAATCTTGGTACCTGACACATGCTAACATGTGTTTGAGGGTTAGCATTCTTAACAGGAGCTTGTAAAGTGCCCGGCTCAGCACCTATAGGTCCAAGATTGGTCTGAGCCCCCCACTGTTTTAGGGTACAATGAAGTAGGGGCTGAAAACCCCCTTTATTGCGCCCTTCACCAGAAGGCACGCAACTTCCACTCAAAGAACAACAGTATTCTTGCCTCGCACTGGGGTAACAGAATGCCACTGAACTTCAGCGGTTGCCTGGCGAACTGAATCGGATAGTCGAGCCGAACGGTCTTGAGGAACCATCGGGAGGGGCTGGGGAGCTTAACCAAGCATCCAGACACCTTACCAACAGTCTCAGTAGAACTATATTCAACGTACCTGGGGCAGGGTTCCCATTGCTTTGCAGAACAGAAGTCACAGTGGCAGAGGACACATGTCCTTTGGGGTGCACAGTGCCTTTTCCGCCAAGTCTTTCAATGAAGTCACTGACAAAGGCTGCTGCTTCAGGGGCGCAGGGGTAGAACCTGACCCATGACGAGGCAGGATGTGTTTAATAGCCTCCATTTACTTTTTAACCGTGGAGAATTGCTGCACAAATTCTTCAACGGTGTCACCAAAGAGACCAACCTGAGAAATGGGGGTTCTCAAACTCACCCAGAAACTTTTACTGGAGAACACGTGTGGTTGGAGGAACAAAAGGTCCGCGTGAATTCATCTGGCAGAACTGCTCCCGCAACATGTCCTTGCTCTTCTTCAATGCACATCATCGAGGTCTTGTACACAGAAGTAGAAGGGCCACGACAGGAAGCAGCTGAGGTGACTTCTGTTTTTTTATAAAAAAGAATGCGCGCTGCAACGCACTGTTAGCCATGTCCTCACAAGAAGAACATAAACCATCCACAAAAGTTGCTTCAGCATGGCCATAGCCCAAACACTGAGCACATCAATCGTGCCTGTCAGAGGATGAGATGTACAAACCGCAACCAGAAGGACACGGATGGAAAGGCATGTTGTAAACACACACAAATCTATTCGTGAAGCTGTTTTAGAGAAATTGCTCTTTTAAGAGGAAATTTACTCTCCAAGATCACCGTTGAAGCACCCAGGGATACTCTCACTACACTTATCTGTGTACGGACAAGGAAGAAACTGCTGCTTGTGCCATAGATCCAACCATGAGGAGATTAAGAGGTGAATGCAATGCTGCATGTCCCAAAGAGACACTGCATAAGCTCAGAAGAACAGAACGTGTGAGCAAAAGCCACACTGGCCTGTTTATACCCGGATATCCGGTGCACAGCTATGCAAATTTTGTTCGCAAATTTCATTGGTCTTTTCTCAATGATGTCAGAGGTTTCTGGGCTCCCAAGTGTGACCCCCCGGTGTCAGAACTTCGACACAATGTCGAAGTGACCAACTGAAAGGGAACTCCATATTATTAAACTTATGTTGCAAGCAACACTATATGTATATTGGTTTGTATTTCTTTAATGTTGAAAAGCTGTCAATAGAATTAAGTAATTCTGATTAACCCCACAAATGTCCACAGTGATAATATTAAATGTGTTAAAATGACTGCAGTAAACATATTAATTAATATTGTAAGATAAATTAACTTCCTCTTGTGGTCCCTGGACCAGTGGACCAATACAGACCTGCCTCAATTGTTGCAAATGATTCTCAGAGGATTGTGACTCTAAGGATCAAGTAAATAGATTGAGTCCTCTGTACGTCTGTGGCAGCTTCTCTTTCACAGCCATGAAATAAATATGTTACGGATGCTTGTTGCATGATTTATATGATGAATGAGGAAAAAGCAAGCAGTAATGCTTTCCACTAGTGTATCAGGTCTCCAGTGCTCCCAGTAGGGCTGCAGAAGCAAGCGCACATGCACTTCGTCGTGTCAGCACCTGTGTGGCGATAGTCGAGCCGAACGGTCTTGAGGAACCATCGGGAGGGGCTGGGGAGCTTAACCAAGCATCCAGACACCTTACCAACAGTCTCAGTAGAACTATATTCAACGTACCTGGGGCAGGGTTCCCATTGCTTTGCAGAACAGAAGTCACAGTGGCAGAGGACACATGTCCTTTGGGGTGCACAGTGCCTTTTCCGCCAAGTCTTTCAATGAAGTCACTGACAAAGGCTGCTGCTTCAGGGGCGCAGGGGTAGAACCTGACCCATGCCGAGGCAGGATGTGTTTAATAGCCTCCATTTACTTTTTAACCGTGGAGAATTGCTGCACAAATTCTTCAACGGTGTCACCAAAGAGACCAACCTGAGAAATGGGGGTTCTCAAACTCACCCAGAAACTCTTACTGGAGAACACGTGTGGTTGGAGGAACAAAAGGTCCGCGTGAATTCATCTGGCAGAACTGCTCCCGCAACATGTCCTTGCTCTTCTTCAATGCACATCATCGAGGTCTTGTACACAGAAGTAGAAGGGCCACGACAGGAAGCAGCTGAGGTGACTTCTGTTTTTTTATAAAAAAGAATGCGCGCTGCAACGCACTGTTAGCCATGTCCTCACAAGAAGAACATAAACCATCCACAAAAGTTGCTTCAGCATGGCCATAGCCCAAACACTGAGCACATCAATCGTGCCTGTCAGAGGATGAGATGTACAAACCGCAACCAGAAGGACACGGATGGAAAGGCATGTTGTAAACACACACAAATCTATTCGTGAAGCTGTTTTAGAGAAATTGCTCTTTTAAGAGGAAATTTACTCTCCAAGATCACCGTTGAAGCACCCAGGGATACTCTCACTACACTTATCTGTGTACGGACAAGGAAGAAACTGCTGCTTGTGCCATAGATCCAACCATGAGGAGATTAAGAGGTGAATGCAATGCTGCATGTCCCAAAGAGACACTGCATAAGCTCAGAAGAACAGAACGTGTGAGCAAAAGCCACACTGGCCTGTTTATACCCGGATATCCGGTGCACAGCTATGCAAATTTTGTTCGCAAATTTCATTGGTCTTTTCTCAATGATGTCAGAGGTTTCTGGGCTCCCAAGTGTGACCCCCCGGTGTCAGAACTTCGACACAATGTCGAAGTGACCAACTGAAAGGGAACTCCATATTATTAAACTTATGTTGCAAGCAACACTATATGTATATTGGTTTGTATTTCTTTAATGTTGAAAAGCTGTCAATAGAATTAAGTAATTCTGATTAACCCCACAAATGTCCACAGTGATAATATTAAATGTGTTAAAATGACTGCAGTAAACATATTAATTAATATTGTAAGATAAATTAACTTCCTCTTGTGGTCCCTGGACCAGTGGACCAATACAGACCTGCCTCAATTGTTGCAAATGATTCTCAGAGGATTGTGACTCTAAGGATCAAGTAAATAGATTGAGTCCTCTGTACGTCTGTGGCAGCTTCTCTTTCACAGCCATGAAATAAATATGTTACGGATGCTTGTTGCATGATTTATATGATGAATGAGGAAAAAGCAAGCAGTAATGCTTTCCACTAGTGTATCAGGTCTCCAGTGCTCCCAGTAGGGCTGCAGAAGCAAGCGCACATGCACTTCGTCGTGTCAGCACCTGTGTGGCCAAATGGAGCTTCTCTCCAGAGGGTCCAGACGGGCGAGAGCCATGCGTGACACCCACCTGCATGTGTGCAAGCAATCCTTCTGAGTTTAGAGCGCAGGACAGGAACCGGGTTTTGCTGCGTGGAGCGGCATACTGTTTGTTGACTCCCCAAATGCTTGTCTCATGTTGGATGTCTTGTTCCACTAATGGATGACAAAGTTAGCATTCAAGGTTCACTGGCTGGATTTCCATGAAGTGATGGTGTAAAGCTGTATATATATACTGTATATATATATATATATATATATATATATATATATATATATATAGCAGCTTCTCTTTCACAGCCATGAAATAAATATGTTACGGATGCTTGTTGCATGATTTATATGATGAATGAGGAAAAAGCAAGCAGTAATGCTTTCCACTAGTGTATCAGGTCTCCAGTGCTCCCAGTAGGGCTGCAGAAGCAAGCGCACATGCACTTCGTCGTGTCAGCACCTGTGTGGCCAAATGGAGCTTCTCTCCAGAGGGTCCAGACGGGCGAGAGCCATGCGTGACACCCACCTGCATGTGTGCAAGCAATCCTTCTGAGTTTAGAGCGCAGGACAGGAACCGGGTTTTGCTGCGTGGAGCGGCATACTGTTTGTTGACTCCCCAAATGCTTGTCTCATGTTGGATGTCTTGTTCCACTAATGGATGACAAAGTTAGCATTCAAGGTTCACTGGCTGGATTTCCATGAAGTGATGGTGTAAAGCTGTATATATATACTGTATATATATATATATATAT
>NW_015506799.1:291432-292282 GCF_001515645.1 Sinocyclocheilus grahami
TCTAACATCAGAATTTTCCCAAATGATTTCAACTACTAATTCCAAGAAATTTCCAAAAATTCAAAGAAAGGGCTAAATTCGTGATAGCTAGTATACAGATGGAATCACATACTACTCTTACTGTTTCTGCTATGTCTTTATATGGCAAAAATAGTAAGAGTAGTATGCAAGTCCAAATTCAGCCAGGCTGATTATATTATATTTATCTGATTACCATTATATATATGTGCATTATCCATTTTGGCCCTTTATGTTAAAACAGCTACAGTGGAGATTCACGGTGGTGTGTTATTCAGCAATGACTTTGATAAATATGTTTTTATCACACATCATTGTCCTAATGTTTTTTAAGAGTATCAAGGCCTTTGCTAGTGCCTGAATTAGTGTTTATGACGTACTGATTGATGTCACAGAAAAATTGGAATTGTGGAATTGCCTCAGTTGATGCTAAATATAAGTACATACATGCATGCTTTCTAGTGCAGCAGTGGTGAAATGCTTGGCTGAAGGTGCCGGACTAAAATAATCCATCATGTCAGGCAGCAGGGCAAATGGGAGTGGCCTCCTCAGTCGACCCAGTGGTCTGATGTCAGACGGCACTTCTTCTTATCCCAGGGGGCCCGTGGTTGTCAAAACAGAGGCTTCCGAGAAACAAAACACAAAAATACCCTGTCCCTTCAATGCCCATGGGCTTTGGCTGCCTCCATGTATCCATTACTGGTGCTTTTTGCAGCTCGCACATCGATATAGACGGGCAAAGAAAGGGCAACTGGCAGACCCAGATGCTGAAAAAGTATGTCTCCACGGATCAATAGCTTATTAATACTGGACAATGGTGCATGAGGACTGC
>NW_015506799.1:292292-292691 GCF_001515645.1 Sinocyclocheilus grahami
TATTTAATAAAATACTTATATAATTATTTAAAGCCCATTTTAAACTGTATAACAGCGGCACATTTCGACTTTAAACATTTTGCATTTTTATTTATTTAAAAAAAAAGTATTTAGTCATAGTCATCATAGTCTTTTGAAGGTTAATAAATAATCACATTAGGCCAATTCCTGTTTTTCCATCCCCAAATTTAAGACTTCTTAATATAAATAATAGGTTTGACTTAATATTTAAGTCTTTTTATTACCTTAAATTTAATTTTAATAACTGATTTTTGTTTTTTGACATTTTAAGGACCCACAGGGACTTTTTCCATCCACACATATGGATAAACACATTTTCCAATTCACACATATCTACCTTTTAGTGGAAAATGTGAGTAAAATGTGTGCACTGTCAAT
>NW_015506799.1:296197-296690 GCF_001515645.1 Sinocyclocheilus grahami
GGATCAATAGCTTATTAATACTGGACAATGGTGCATGAGGACTGCTGGGAACCTGCACAGATGGGGCAGGTGCCCCTGTGGAAGGCTGGAACAGCCTGGAGCGGCTGATTTGGGTGGCTGAGGCCATTGATCTCAAGGGTGAATGGTCACTGAAGTAAAGCACTAAATTGAAGTCAAGCAAAATAAGGTTGCTCTGTCTCAGCTTGCAAAGTAATTATGAGTGTATGCATGCATTTAGGTATGTATTTGTGTGTAATTAGTTGGTCTGTGAATTTTATGAAATAATTTAGTACAATTAATTATGTAAAATAAATTTAGCTTGAAGGACCACCTTCACGGTTTCATGTTTTCTTGTTAGCCCTACTACTACTGGATCAGGGCTTGACCCCTCCATTTTTTCCCAAGGAGCTCCTAAGTTGAGGAGCGCATTTAAAAAAAAAAAAAGATGTGAAACGTGAGTGCAATGAAAATGTGTTAAATAATGTTTTTTTTT
>NW_015506800.1:0-1923 GCF_001515645.1 Sinocyclocheilus grahami
CACACACACACACACTCTCTCTCACACACTCTCTCTCTCACACACACACACACACACTCTCTCTCACACACTCTCTCTCTCACACACACACACTCTCTCTCACACACACACACAGGCCGTGACTCACACTTTCTTTATTAGTTGTTCGTGTTTAGTAAGTAATTTTCGTGTGCACATTATTGTTCGAACCAACATACTTTGAAAAATCTCATTGGAAACTGTTTTTCTCTCTCGAGTACTGCAGTGAAAATGCTTTACTTAAAGACTTAAGAACTTTAGCACGAAAGTGATCATACAGAGCTAAACCACACACACAAATCTAGTCATAACCAATCACATGAACTACAAAGTAAACAGGATTACATTTCGATATAATTCTCCGGTCCTGACCTCAATTGTAAAATGTTTAAATAAAGGAGTGTTTTAGTCCATTTAACACGCAGTTTGTGCTATTGTAGTAATATAATAATTAAATCTTAAACTTTGCATTCCTCCCATAATATCACACTGCGTGTGTTTGTTTGGAAGTGCTTATAATAGCAGCTTCTCTGGGGTGTAGCAGTCATCCTAAAACCTGAAACTAAGCGTCCAAACGCACCTGTGGCCGGACTCGTGTTTCCAGTACGGCCGAAAGCGGCGCTCCACAGGAAATGCCACGTGTACCTACTGCGCATGCGCGGTCTCCGTGCTCCCGCTTGACTTCCGCTGAGAGGAAGGCTCTGGTTGATCAGCGCGACATCAGGCGACGCGTCGAGAGAACGGCCGGAGCCGCGGGCCTGTGAGCGCGTCACGCACCGGAGAGACCCTGCGCGGCTTCAGGATGTCCAGCGGCGGCTTCGCGTCACAGAACGGCGCCGGAGGCTCGCACGCGAACGGTGAGTAGCTCGGTGTTCGTCGGCGGACGCGTCGAGCGTCACTCTGAAGCGTTGTCCGCGTTCCGCGACGCTCCCTGGCCGAGAGTTTCTCCAGAGTTGCGTCGCGTCGCTCGAAGAAGGCCAGATTCTCTGATTATCGAGTAAAGTTCATCACTAACGACTAATCGCACGAGTTACCCACATTCAGTTAGTACGCTAGCGTTGAGCTCGGGTTCCGCGCTGTCGCGTCGCTCATTGATCACTGATTGATTGACAGCTGATCTGAGGCTTCATGCTAGCTCAGTTCTTCAGTCCAGCGCCTGCCGTGATTTTTTGAGGTGTGTGTGTGTGTGTGTGTGTCTGTGTGTGTGTGTGTGTGTGTGTGTGAGTGTCTGTCTCTGTGTGTGGTCGTGATTTTTTGTGGGGTGTGTGTGTGTGTGTGTGTGTGTGTGTGTGTGTGTGTGTGTGTGTGTGTGTCTCTGTGTGAGTGTTTGTCTGTGTGAGTGTGTGTGTGTGTGTGTGAGAGAGAGAGAGAGAGAGAGAGTGAGTGTGTGTGTGTGTCTGTGTGTGTGTGTGAGTGTCTGTCTCTGTGTGTGAGTGTGAGTGTCTGTCTCTGTGTGTGAGTGTGAGTGTCTGTCTCTGTGTGTGAGTGTGAGTGTCTGTCTCTGTGTGTGAGTGTGAGTGTCTGTCTCTGTGTGTGAGTGTGAGTGTCTGTCTCTGTGTGTGAGTGTGAGTGTCTGTCTCTGTGTGTGAGTGTGAGTGTCTGTCTCTGTGTGTGAGTGTGAGTGTCTGTCTCTGTGTGTGTGTGTGAGTGTCTCTCTCTGTGTGTGTGTGTGTGTGTGTGTCTCTGTGTGAGTGTTTGTCTGTGTGAGTGTGTGTGTGTGTGTGTGAGAGAGAGAGTGTTTGTGTGTGAGTGTCTGTGTGAGTGTGTGTCTGTGTGTGTGTGAGTGTCTCTGTGTGAGTGTTTGTGTGTGTGAGAGTGAGTGTCTGTGTGAGAGTGAGTGTCTGTGTGAGAGTGTGTGTCTGTGTGAGAGTGTGTGTGTGTGTGAGTGTCTGCGAGTGTGTGTGT
>NW_015506800.1:2024-2418 GCF_001515645.1 Sinocyclocheilus grahami
TGAGTGTGTGTGTGTGTGTGTGTGTGTGTGTGTGTGTGTGTGTGAGTGTGTGTGTGTCTGTGTGTGTGAGTGAGAGTGTGTGTCAGTGTGTCTGTGTGTGTGTGTGAGTGAGAGTGTCTGTGTGAGTGAGAGTGTCAGTGAGAGTGTCTGTGTGTGAGTGTGAGTGTGAGTGTGTGTGAGTCTGTGTGTGAGTGAGAGTGTGTGTGTCTCTGTGTGTGTGAGTGAGAGTGTGTGTGTGTGTGAGTCTGTGTGTGAGTGAGAGAGTGTGTGTCTCTGTGTGGGTGAGGGTGAGAGTCTGTGTGTGAGTGAGAGTCTTTGTGAGTGAGAGTCTGTGTGTGAGTCTGTGTGTGAGTGAGAGTCTGTGAGAGTCTGTGTGTGAGTGAGAGTCTGTGTG
>NW_015506800.1:3181-5118 GCF_001515645.1 Sinocyclocheilus grahami
GTGTGTGTGTGTGTGTGTGTGTGTGTGTGAGTGAGTGTGTGTGTGTGTGTGTGAGTCTGTGTGTGAGTGAGATTGTGTGTGTCTCTGTGTGTGTGTGTGTGTGTGTGTGTGTGTGTGTAAACGGGAGGATGTTATGAAACTCGTTTCATAGATTAGTCACAGTGCAGGAGTGAAAGTAAAAATGGTTAAATATGAAAAATTAGAAGTTTAACAGAAATGTGACCGTACACATTCATATGCCACGGTTTTTATATTGATTTATTTCTGTCCACTGACTTAAATATTTTAAGTACCCAAATACCATGGTGCATTAATATGGTAAACCATCTGAGAGCATGAGTTAGATTTTTTGAGAATGCATGTGATTGCACTGATGTGTTTCTCAGGGCCTGAAACTCATTTCTGAAAATTCTTCATCTTATTATTTTTATAATGATTATCTGATCTAAGTGTTTGCACATTTCAGCTCGACATATTTGTTTTTTAACAGTACATATTATTTAAAGCAGTTTTACAGAGTAAAGTGCCTGACAGATGTCCCAGAATCAAACGTGTGTGTTGCTTCTCTATAGTTCGTGAGTCAGTGCTTTATTACAGTCATCTGTGCTTTCAGAGCCTCAGATCGCTCTGTTTTTAACTCCTGCATCACAAGAGCTTGAACTTCTTGAGTTTTGATCGCTCATTTATCCTCACTACTCTTTGTTTGGCCTGTGGTTTCTCTGTCTTCCATTCAGTGGATGTCGAGATCTTCATCCAGGTCAAGATTACATTCTCCTGAGTTAATCTGATTACAGGACTAGTCTATGATGACCAGTTAAGCCCGCTGCGTTGTTTGTAGTTGGTGAGTGTTTGATTTGTAACAGACTCTTTTGTGTTGTTTTGTGCCGCAGGTCCGTCGCAGAACCCCGTTGGTGTTTTCCCCTGTAACCAGCGCTTCATGGCACCGCCGCAGCCGGGCTTCATCAACACCCTGCCGAGCAAAGGCCCTCCGCCGGCCGGCCCGAGCCTCTACAGCAACAGCAGCCGTCCCCAGCCTTCACCCGTTGGCACGCTCAACCACAGCAGCTACCAGCATCCTCAGCAGCCCATCAGCCACAGCAGCAGCTACCAGCATCCTCAGCAGCCCATCAGCCACAGCAGCATCTCCCAGCCTCCTCAGCAGTCCATCAGCCACAGCAGCAGCTACCAGCATCCTCAGCAGTCCATCAGCCACAGCAGCAGCTACCAGCATCCTCAGCAGCCCATCAGCCACAGCAGCATCTCCCAGCATCCTCAGCAGTCCGTCTGGAGCCCCGCAGGGAGCCACGCCAGCCCCGTCCCGCCAGTGATGCACCGCAGCGGCACCAGCGCTCCTCCTGTCCTCCTCAACACTGTGCAGCCACCCGCACCCTCTGTGAACACTGCTGCCTTGACCGGTACATCCCATAATATTACACAATACACTGCTGCTGTGACCGGTACATCTGTTTTAGACTTTTACATTCTAATAATATTTCACTGTTTCTACTGTAGGATCAGGTTTTGATCAAATAAATGCAGCCTTGATGAGCAGAAGAGACTTATTTCAGAAACATAAAAAAACTATTATTCCAAATTCAGCCTTCTCTAGTCTGGATATCTCAGCAGCAGCTGTTATAGATGTTGAATGTTTATCCACATCGCAGTATCATTCAGCTACACTTGCAAAAACAAATGCTTTGGACAGAGACATCTGTAAATGATGGGTTTGAGACATTCAGACGGCGTTTCTCGTGTGTTCATGCTTCTCTGACTGAAGCCCATGCAGTGAGTGGATCAGGATCAGTGTGCCTCTGCATGCGCGCGCACAAAAACAGACGCGCGCACACACACACAGGGACGCGCACAGACAGACACTCTCTCACACACACACACTCTCACACCGACACACAGACACTCTCTCTCACACACACACACAC
>NW_015506800.1:5339-10479 GCF_001515645.1 Sinocyclocheilus grahami
TGTGTGTGTGTGAGTGAGTGTGTATGCCTGAGTGTGTGTGTGTGTGTGTGAGAGAGAGAGTGTGTGAGTGAGAGTGTGTGTCAGTGTGTCTGTGTGTGTGTGTGAGTGAGAGTGTCTGTGTGAGTGAGAGTGTCAGTGAGAGTGTCTGTGTGTGAGTGTGAGTGTGAGTGTGTGTGAGTCTGTGTGTGAGTGAGAGTGTGTGTGTGTCTGTGTGTGTGAGTGAGAGTGTGTGTCAGTGTGTCTGTGTGTGTGTGTGAGTGAGAGTGTCTGTGTGAGTGAGAGTGTCAGTGAGAGTGTCTGTGTGTGAGTGTGAGTGTGAGTGTGTGTGAGTCTGTGTGTGAGTGAGAGTGTGTGTGTGTGTGTGAGTCTGTGTGTGAGTGAGAGTGTGTGTGTGTGTGTGAGTCTGTGTGTGAGTGAGAGTGTGTGTGTGTGTGAGTCTGTGTGTGTGTGAGAGTGTGTGTGTCTCTGTGTGTGTGAGTGAGAGTGTGTGTGTGTGAGTCTGTGTGTGAGTGAGAGTGTGTGTGTCTCTGTGTGTGTGAGTGAGAGTGTGTGTGTGTGAGTCTGTGTGTGAGTGAGATTGTGTGTGTCTCTGTGTGTGTGTGTGTGTGTGTGTGTGTGTGTGTAAACGGGAGGATGTTATGAAACTCGTTTCATAGATTAGTCACAGTGCAGGAGTGAAAGTAAAAATGGTTAAATATGAAAAATTAGAAGTTTAACAGAAATGTGACCGTACACATTCATATGCCACGGTTTTTATATTGATTTATTTCTGTCCACTGACTTAAATATTTTAAGTACCCAAATACCATGGTGCATTAATATGGTAAACCATCTGAGAGCATGAGTTAGATTTTTTGAGAATGCATGTGATTGCACTGATGTGTTTCTCAGGGCCTGAAACTCATTTCTGAAAATTCTTCATCTTATTATTTTTATAATGATTATCTGATCTAAGTGTTTGCACATTTCAGCTCGACATATTTGTTTTTTAACAGTACATATTATTTAAAGCAGTTTTACAGAGTAAAGTGCCTGACAGATGTCCCAGAATCAAACGTGTGTGTTGCTTCTCTATAGTTCGTGAGTCAGTGCTTTATTACAGTCATCTGTGCTTTCAGAGCCTCAGATCGCTTTGTTTTTAACTCCTGCATCACAAGAGCTTGAACTTCTTGAGTTTTGATCGCTCATTTATCCTCACTACTCTTTGTTTGGCCTGTGGTTTCTCTGTCTTCCATTCAGTGGATGTCGAGATCTTCATCCAGGTCAAGATTACATTCTCCTGAGTTAATCTGATTACAGGACTAGTCTATGATGACCAGTTAAGCCCGCTGCGTTGTTTGTAGTTGGTGAGTGTTTGATTTGTAACAGACTCTTTTGTGTTGTTTTGTGCCGCAGGTCCGTCGCAGAACCCCGTTGGTGTTTTCCCCTGTAACCAGCGCTTCATGGCACCGCCGCAGCCGGGCTTCATCAACACCCTGCCGAGCAAAGGCCCTCCGCCGGCCGGCCCGAGCCTCTACAGCAACAGCAGCCGTCCCCAGCCTTCACCCGTTGGCACGCTCAACCACAGCAGCTACCAGCATCCTCAGCAGCCCATCAGCCACAGCAGCAGCTACCAGCATCCTCAGCAGTCCATCAGCCACAGCAGCAGCTACCAGCATCCTCAGCAGCCCATCAGCCACAGCAGCATCTCCCAGCCTCCTCAGCAGCCCATCAGCCACAGCAGCATCTCCCAGCCTCCTCAGCAGCCCATCAACCACAGCAGCATCTCCCAGCATCCTCAGCAGCCCATCAGCCACAGCAGCATCTCCCAGCATCCTCAGCAGTCCGTCTGGAGCCCCGCAGGGAGCCACGCCAGCCCCGTCCCGCCAGTGATGCACCGCAGCGGCACCAGCGCTCCTCCTGTCCTCCTCAACACTGTGCAGCCACCCGCACCCTCTGTGAACACTGCTGCCTTGACCGGTACATCCCATAATATTACACAATACACTGCTGCTGTGACCGGTACATCTGTTTTAGACTTTTACATTCTAATAATATTTCACTGTTTCTACTGTAGGATCAGGTTTTGATCAAATAAATGCAGCCTTGATGAGCAGAAGAGACTTATTTCAGAAACATAAAAAAACTATTATTCCAAATTCAGCCTTCTCTAGTCTGGATATCTCAGCAGCAGCTGTTATAGATGTTGAATGTTTATCCACATCGCAGTATCATTCAGCTACACTTGCAAAAACAAATGCTTTGGACAGAGACATCTGTAAATGATGGGTTTGAGACATTCAGACGGCGTTTCTCGTGTGTTCATGCTTCTCTGACTGAAGCCCATGCAGTGAGTGGATCAGGATCAGTGTGCCTCTGCATGCGCGCGCACAAAAACAGACGCGCGCACACACACACAGGGACGCGCACAGACAGACACTCTCTCACACACACACACTCTCACACCGAGACACAGACACTCTCTCTCACACACACACACACACACTCTCACAGAGACACACAAACACACACACACTCACACTCTCACACAGACACTCACACAGACACACACGCGCACAGGCACGCGCACACAGACACACACTCACTCTCACACACACAGATAGCAGCTCGTCAGCGTTTATCTGCCTTCACAGCTCCACAAATGCTCTTCAGTAATAGTTTATTTTCATGGGCAAACACATGCATGTTATTCATGAAGTAAATGCAACGTCATTGAATGTTTGGCACAATATTTCAACTGGGTGGCACTGATTCTGCTCTCACTATTTAATGACCTCACATTAATTGAGCTGCGTTGAGTATTTCTGCTTTTAGAAGTTCATTTTCATTGCTATGAGACGGTGAAGCAAAAGCTGGTTCAGCTGAATAAGAATCTATGGAGAGTGAATAGCTTTATTATTGTATTGTGTTCTGTCTCACTGATGTGAAGCGTTCTCCTCTTCTGATGTGTGGCAGCTCCCCCTGCGCTGAGTGTCATGGCTCTCCATCAGACGCCTGCAGCTGTGACGGGGCCGCTGCTCGCCGCACACAGCGACGGTAAGAGAGCGCCCGCTTCCACAGACCTGTGCACTCACTCCGGATCAGAGGGGATAGTTCACCCAAAAATTAAAGCTCTGTCGTCATCATCAAGCTTAAATTAAATCTTAAAAGGTTCTTCATGCACAGTGCAAAAACCGAATGATTTGATAACTGCTGCTGATCCTGCGCTGCTGTGCTCTCAGACTGTGATGATGTTGTGAGCGCAGCGCTGATAACTGATGGAGCTTGTGTTTCTGCAGCAGCAGCAGTGTATCCCGCTCACCCTGCACAGATGCACGGGTACCCCTCACTGCAGCCGGTCTATCGGAGTGTGTCCGGCGCGCAGACGGCCCCTCCTGCGCAGACGCAGCTGTACACACAGGTTCCGTCTATGAAATCAGTTTTATTTTTTCCAAAATTCAATTTTTTTCTGTTTTAATTTTTCTGGACTCCTTTTTAATGGTTGAATCTAATTTTATTTCATGCATAAAAACAACTTTTTTTATTTTTTTCAGAAATTCTGTGTTGTGTATTTTAATTTTTCTGGTTATCAAATGAAGGCATAAAACAATTTATTTTATCTTTTAATCAAATGAAAACAAACTTTATTTTGGCAAACAAGGGGGTTTGCTATTCAAATTAAAATATGGGAGAAATATTGTGTTATTATTCCTTAAAAGGAATAAGTTTTAATAATTTATTGTTAGTAGTATTAAGTACATTCTACTTCACAAATCGCAAAGCCTGTGATTTAATCAAACGGATTCTTTTTTTTTAATAGATTTATTTTCCAGAAACATCAGAATAAAAACTTAATTTTCTAGTGCAATATAAAAAAAAAAAAATATATATATATATATATGAAATGTATTTTTTACAGGTGTAATGTCATTAGTACAATAGATTTCCTATTTTGTTTAATATTTATAATAATTACAATAAAAGTCATTATTATTTCTTTATTTCTGTTTTATTTGCTAAAGCTCCCCCAACAAAATCACCCCAATTATTCTAGAATTATTATTTCTTTCCAAACAGATATATTCAAGTCATTTGGTAAAAAGTCTATTTTTTCATATCACAATATATGAAACGTGTATATACAGAAAAAATTGCATTGTCAGGTTTTTCCCAATATCAGCCCTACAGTATGCAGCATTTAAAATCATATAACAAAGTTATGGACAAACTGTAATGTTGTAAAAAGAATACAAGTATGCATATGCTTAGATTCAGGAAATATAATACAGTGAACAAAGAATAAAGCGGCTAATGAGATTTGGTTTGATCGTGAGGCTGACGATGTGCTGAAGGTTTAAACGAGTCCTCTTACTGACCGTTTGCTGAAACACAGGCTGTTTGTCCTCGATTGTCTGAAAGTGTGTGTGTGTTTGAAGCAGAATCAAGCCGCTGTTTGTCCTGTCCTCTCTCATGTCCAGCCGTCTGCTGGCGCAGCTCAGCTGAGCCCCTCGTTAGCATCGTTAAGCCTGCAGTCTCAGCCTCCAGAGGCCCTGAGGGCCGTTAATCTGCTGCAGGAGCGCAGCCTTCTTCCTCCAGGAGCCGTGCCTCCGCCGGTGCCCTGTCTGCCGCAGGACCTGCAGAAGATAAACTGCAGCCCAGAGTCAGTGCCCTCACTCACACATGCTCACGCTGACGGTTCTGTGCGCTTCACTGACTGTGTTCTCGTCCTCAGGGTGTTCCGCTGTACTCTGACCAGCATCCCGCAGACTCAGTCCCTGCTGAACAAAGCCAAGCTTCCCCTCGGCCTCCTGCTGCACCCCTTTAAAGACCTCTCAGTGAGTCACGGATCTGTCTCACACGCTCACACCCACACACACGCTCACACACGCACACGCGCTCACACACACACACGCTCACACACGCGCTCACACACGCGCTCACACACACACGCGCTCACACACGCGCTCACACACGCACACGCGCTCACACACACACACGCTCACACCCACACACACGCTCACACACACACGCACACGCGCTCACACACGCACACGCGCTCACACACACACACGCTCACACGCTCTCTCACACACGCGCTCACACACACACGCGCTCACACACGCACTCACACACACACTCACACATGCTCACACACAGCAAT
>NW_015506800.1:10988-13251 GCF_001515645.1 Sinocyclocheilus grahami
ACACTCTCTCACATGCTGAAACACTCACACAGGCACACTCACGCGCGCTCACACACACGCACACACACGCTCACACACACACTCTCCCACACACGCACTCACACACACGCTCACACATGCTCACACACAGCACTCGACACCGCTGAACACCCAGAAATGAAAGTTCATCATCATGTGCTTCTAAACCTTCATGACTGACTGACTTCTGTGGAAGGAGAGAGATTCAGTGTGCTAATAATAATAAACAGGAACTGAAGCTTCCCGGCTTCAAAAAGCACGCAGAACCACTGTAAAAATATCCTAAATGTCAAACAGTCAGACAGAATTTTTTTAGTTGTGAAATTGCAAGTGTTTCGCGGGTTTTTTTTTTTAATGTAATTTTTCAGTAATTTTACATTTCTTTATTTAAAACAATATTTATGACATCTTCAGCATTATTTGTGCTGTGTACATACATTCATGCCACCTCTGAGCCGCATCAAACAGTGTGTGTAAATGCATCTAATGCCGGTTCAGATGCAGCTCCTGTAGTTCACTTAAGATGCCCATAACTCTAGAGTTTAGATTTTTGGGTGACCTGTTCTTTAGCAATCAGGACAGGAGCGCTCCTCTCAACACTGACCTCCTCTGCTGCGCTGACGGAAATGATCTCATCAGTTATTAATCACCTCTTCTTCTTCAGCAACTGCCTGTGGTGACCTCCAGTAATATCGTGCGCTGCCGCTCCTGTCGAACCTACATCAACCCGTTCGTGACCTTCCTGGACGCTAGAAGATGGAAGTGCAACCTGTGTCACAGAGTCAATGATGGTGAGCGCTAGTGTGATGATGAGTTATTAGTTATTTTGTCATTTATGCGGTATAATATGTGTTTTAAATCGTGTGATCTCAGTTCCAGAGGAGTTCATGTATAATCCGGTCAGCAGATTGTATGGAGCGCCTCACAAAAGACCAGAGGTGCAGAACGCCACCATCGAGTTCATCGCCCCGTCAGAATACATGGTACGAGTTATTATAGTTTTTACTAAGATTTTTATTTTTTTAATCTTATATTTTCTAGGGCTGCCCCCTAATAGTCGACTAACCTTTAGTCAATGAGAAGAAGCTTGGTCAACCAAAATTGTATTAGTCGCTTAGTCACAAAAAAAAAAAATCCACAGGAAGTGTAGAGGTCACACAGTCCGTGATGGACAGATCGTTAACGGCTGGATTTTGTGGTAATACAGTACATTTAATCGCTCGCCTATCATTAATCGACCTCAAATATGGCTTATCATCTGAAATATGTAAGTAGTAGCAACTTTACAAGGCCGCTCAATCTAATGTTAACCTAGAGAAATGTGCGCTGTTCAAGTGTCTGAACAGTAGCGCTCACTTGCTCTTAAAATACTCCGTCATTTTGCTCATACAGATAAGAGTAATGAATGTTTCGAAGCTGTAAAGCCTCTTCGTTTATTTGTGTGCACTCACTATAACAACAAAACATTGCACTTTTGTAAAATAATGAAAGCAAACAGGATGCGCTTTCTGCCGTCTCGGTCTCTGTGAACTTGAGCGTGAAACTGTGTATACTTGCCTTACAGACATGAAAAATATATCTATAGCGAGTGAAATGTCTACTTTCAAATGAAACAATTAAAGTCTGAAAAAACTAATATTCTCAGATTATGTAATCCATATAAAACTTGCATGCATGCGCATCCACTACTGTGGAGAGGACGAGGCAGTGTCGCTGAATTCATTTATTAAAGTGTTAATGCAGTTTAATTGGACTGTTTTTCCCTGACACGTTCATCATCATTACTTCTGCCGGTGTGCTGTGGCAAGCTTTATGCGCGCGCTTGAGCTCTTATTAGGCTGTGTAGGCAATTAAAGGCTCATTAGCATAATTTAAATGGTTTATTAATAAACGTGCGATTAATCGACTAATGCTTAAAATGAACCAGAAAAATCTTAAGTCGAGGGCAGCCCTAATATTTTATGTTTTCATCGTAATTTTAAAGTTTTAGTAATTTTGCAGTATGTTTTTGTCTTTTTTCATTAGTTTTTTGTCTTAAATAATTATGAATATTTTTAATAGTTTTTAGATTTGTTTTCATTTTTAATTTTAGTCATTTAGTTGTGTTTTTGTCATTTTTAGTAGTTTTTTAATGTCTATGAAGTTTAGTAGTTTTAGTTTAGTTTAGTTTGTTTTAGTCAAGTTCAAGTTAATTAAATTGAACAATGCTGCCATTGCAACTAGCTGAAATCAAATGTTTTTTTTT
>NW_015506800.1:14702-19251 GCF_001515645.1 Sinocyclocheilus grahami
CTCTCACACGCACGCACGCTCGCACACACTCACACTCTCTCACATGCTCACACACTCACACACACACGCGCGCTCACACACACGCACACACACGCTCACACACACACTCTCCCACACACGCACTCACACACACGCTCACACATGCTCACACACAGCACTCGACACCGCTGAACACCCAGAAATGAAAGTTCATCATCATGTGCTTCTAAACCTTCATGACTGACTGACTTCTGTGGAAGGAGAGAGATTCAGTGTGCTAATAATAATAAACAGGAACTGAAGCTTCCCGGCTTCAAAAAGCACGCAGAACCACTGTAAAAATATCCTAAATGTCAAACAGTCAGACAGAATTTTTTTAGTTGTGAAATTGCAAGTGTTTCGCGGGGGGTTTTTTTAAATGTAATTTTTCAGTAATTTTACATTTCTTTATTTAAAACCATATTTATGACATCTTCAGCATTATTTGCCACCTCTGAGCCGCATCAAACAGTGTGTGTAAATGCATCTAATGCCGGTTCAGATGCAGCTCCTGTAGTTCACTTAAGATGCCCATAACTCTAGAGTTTAGATTTTTGGGTGACCTGTTCTTTAGCAATCAGGACAGGAGCGCTCCTCTCAACACTGACCTCCTCTGCTGCGCTGACGGAAATGATCTCATCAGTTATTAATCACCTCTTCTTCTTCAGCAACTGCCTGTGGTGACCTCCAGTAATATCGTGCGCTGCCGCTCCTGTCGAACCTACATCAACCCGTTCGTGACCTTCCTGGACGCTAGAAGATGGAAGTGCAACCTGTGTCACAGAGTCAATGATGGTGAGCGCTAGTGTGATGATGAGTTATTAGTTATTTTGTCATTTATGCGGTATAATATGTGTTTTAAATCGTGTGATCTCAGTTCCAGAGGAGTTCATGTATAATCCGGTCAGCAGATTGTATGGAGCGCCTCACAAAAGACCAGAGGTGCAGAACGCCACCATCGAGTTCATCGCCCCGTCAGAATACATGGTACGAGTTATTATAGTTTTTACTAAGATTTTTATTTTTTTAATCTTATATTTTCTAGGGCTGCCCCCTAATAGTCGACTAACCTTTAGTCAATGAGAAGAAGCTTGGTCAACCAAAATTGTATTAGTCGCTTAGTCACAAAAAAAAAAAATCCACAGGAAGTGTAGAGGTCACACAGTCCGTGATGGACAGATCGTTAACGGCTGGATTTTGTGGTAATACAGTACATTTAATCGCTCGCCTATCATTAATCGACCTCAAATATGGCTTATCATCTGAAATATGTAAGTAGTAGCAACTTTACAAGGCCGCTCAATCTAATGTTAACCTAGAGAAATGTGCGCTGTTCAAGTGTCTGAACAGTAGCGCTCACTTGCTCTTAAAATACTCCGTCATTTTGCTCATACAGATAAGAGTAATGAATGTTTCGAAGCTGTAAAGCCTCTTCGTTTATTTGTGTGCACTCACTATAACAACAAAACATTGCACTTTTGTAAAATAATGAAAGCAAACAGGATGCGCTTTCTGCCGTCTCGGTCTCTGTGAACTTGAGCGTGAAACTGTGTATACTTGCCTTACAGACATGAAAAATATATCTATAGCGAGTGAAATGTCTACTTTCAAATGAAACAATTAAAGTCTGAAAAAACTAATATTCTCAGATTATGTAATCCATATAAAACTTGCATGCATGCGCATCCACTACTGTGGAGAGGACGAGGCAGTGTCGCTGAATTCATTTATTAAAGTGTTAATGCAGTTTAATTGGACTGTTTTTCCCTGACACGTTCATCATCATTACTTCTGCCGGTGTGCTGTGGCAAGCTTTATGCGCGCGCTTGAGCTCTTATTAGGCTGTGTAGGCAATTAAAGGCTCATTAGCATAATTTAAATGGTTTATTAATAAACGTGCGATTAATCGACTAATGCTTAAAATGAACCAGAAAAATCTTAAGTCGAGGGCAGCCCTAATATTTTATGTTTTCATCGTAATTTTAAAGTTTTAGTAATTTTGCAGTATGTTTTTGTCTTTTTTCATTAGTTTTTTGTCTTAAATAATTATGAATATTTTTAATAGTTTTTAGATTTGTTTTCATTTTTAATTTTAGTCATTTAGTTGTGTTTTTGTCATTTTTAGTAGTTTTTTAATGTCTATGAAGTTTAGTAGTTTTAGTTTAGTTTAGTTTGTTTTAGTCAAGTTCAAGTTAATTAAATTGAACAATGCTGCCATTGCAACTAGCTGAAATCAAATGTTTTTTTTTGTACATATTACTTCAGTTACATTTTAAGTAAAACATTTTTTTTATTATTTATTAATGGTTTTAGTTAGTTATAACAACCTGGTTCCATGTAGGCACTGACAGACACTTCTATCTGTAACATCATAGAACAGATCTGTTAAATTATGTGCTAATATCAAGTTTCCGCATAGTAAGTGATGAACCATGCAGCATGCGTTTATGAACGTGAAAGTTCTACGTACAGGCAAAGAGTGCGATGATGTGAGATGTCGAGAAGCTATTTTCCTGTAATGTCAGTGAACTCAAGCGCAGTGTTTGGTCCGCAGCTGAGGCCGCCGCAGCCCGCCGCTTACCTCTTCGTCCTGGACGTGTCTCATAACGCGGTGGAGACCGGATATCTGGATGTCGTCTGTCAGACGCTCCTGGAGAGCCTCGACTCGTAAGTGAGCATCGCTGATGAAGCTGCTGTCCGCTGCGCTTGAGCTCACTCATCAGTGTGTCGTGTGTTTCTTTACCATGAAGGCTTCCCGGAGACACTCGGACGAAGATCGGCTTCATCACATTCGACAGCAACATTCATTTCTACAACCTCCAGGAAGGCCTGTCGCAGCCTCAGATGCTCATCGTGTCAGACATCGACGGTAAGCGCATTCTCCCATCGATACGTCACAGATGTGAAATATCAGAAGTGAGCTGACTGTCGGCCTGTCTTCCCTCAGATGTGTTTCTGCCGACGCCCGACAGCCTTCTGGTCAATCTGAGCGAGTGCAGAGAGGTGAGCGAGTGCGCTCTGGGGTTGGTCAGACGGGACTCTGAACGCTCTGATCTCGATGGTCTTGTCGTTGCAGCTGGTCCAGGATCTGCTGGCGAGTCTGCCGCAGATGTTCGGTCAGACGATGGAGACGCAGTCTGCTCTGGGTCCGGCGCTGCAGGCTGCCTTCAAGCTGCTGTCTCCCACCGGAGGACGCATGACTGTGTTCCAGACGCAGCTGCCAACCATCGGCATCGGCGCGCTCAAGCCCAGAGAAGAGCCCAGCCAGAGAGCCAACGCCAAGGTTAGCCACCCGATTCCATTGATTGATTGATCAGTGTGTAAACTGACTGTTTTGAGCCTTGGGTTCAATAATTAGAGACATTTACACTGGCAAACTTGCTACTTTTATTATTTATTAGTGCTGTCAAGTGATTAAAGTGGTCATGAGCTGCCTTTTTTATATGTCCACTTATAATGTTATCAAGATTTTTACATCAAAAACATTATAATTTAGCAGTGATAGGCTATTTTCTGTCCTGTTTTGACCCCTCATCAGAGCGCTCTGTTTGAATAGGCGTGGAGGATTATAGACTCGGAAGTAAACACCCACTGCTGTGATTGGCTGACAGTTGTGTGTGATTTAGGTTAGAAACGCATAAATACTCGGTTCATATCAAACGATCTGTAATAATAGACAAAGCAATAGTGAGCATGTAATAAAAACAGTTCCTCGCACTTGTCTGTTGCGACATTACTGTCAGAGAAATTACCCCTCAAAAGATCATTTAAAGTCATGAGAGAAGCATTGAATAGACATTACGTAAAGTAGCTTTAGAAAGAAAGAAAAAGTAGCTTTTGATTCAACATTGCATAAATAATAATGCTTATTAATGGACTTTTTAAAATGCATATTGAAATATAAAATGATTTAAAAACAATGAAATTATACTCTAAATGTGAAACTGCGAATATGAAAGCGCCAGTAGGTGGCGGCGAGTATTAATGAGTGAGTCATTGCATCATTCATTCAACTGATTCATTCAAACAGCTGATTCATGAAGCAAGTGACCACTGAATCATTCACTGAGTCCATTTGTTCAAAACCGTGGATTCGTTCAGTAATGAATCACCGCTGCGTGTTGATCAGAGACTCACAACAGTTCTACTGTGATTGTAACTATTTTTGTTTTGCGAAATTAATCGATATTATTGTCTATAATGTAACGCAGTATGAACTTCTTGTTTATTGAACTGTTGTATAAGATCAGTTTCACATTAGCAGTGGTGCAGATATTGGGGATAAACAGCTGAACTATATCATATGATATAAATATAAGAGGGTGATTTTTTTTTTTTGATATATCTTGAATTTTAGGCTCATATAACTGCATTCTAACAGACTCCATCACACAGTTAGTCATTCCTGTCTCACTGTCATATTCACCAGTGCTTTCTCTCTTTCTCTCTCTCACACACACACACACACACACACACACTCTCTGTCTCTCTCACACACACACACACACACACACACACACACACACACACA
>NW_015506800.1:19762-27262 GCF_001515645.1 Sinocyclocheilus grahami
GGAGTTAGCTGTCTTAACCGTGGCTTGTGTACTGCAAACACATTGATTATGGTAAGGGGCGTTACATTTCCGACGAGTGCTTGCGGTGTTCGGCCAATCACAATGCACTGGGTCAGCTGGCCAATCAGAGCAGACTGCGCTTGTCGGAAGGAGGGGCTTTGTAGAAAACGAAGCGTTTGAGAGAGGCGGGGCATAGAGGACCTACAATAATGTACAGTATTTGAAAAATGTGTTTTTTTAACACTAAAGCATGTCAGCATATTCTGTTACACCAAATACACAAAATAATGATCTTTAAAAAAGCATCATATGACCCCTTTAACTTTTTATAAGAGTTTCTCATTCTAAGTATTAGATGTTAATGGGCTAATTCCAGCTGTTCTGTGGTGGTTTTCCTCTGTAGGACGTGCAGCATCTCAGTCCTGCGACGGATTTCTATAAGAAGCTGGCTCTGGACTGTTCTGGTCATCATGTGGCGGTGGATCTGTTCCTGCTGAGCGCACAGTACTCGGATCTGTCCTCTCTGGGTCAGTCACTAACAAAAAGAAAGAAATAATAGTCCAAAAATATTTTTTTGAAGTGGAACTGTTTACTGAAACCTTAAAAAATGTTTGCATGTGTGTTTTGTTGAGTATCGTATTTGCTCCATCAGGCTTTTCTGGCTCATATAGTCTGATACAGTGAGAATATGGAGAGAAAACAGCTCAGTTTTATTCAGAGACTCAAACTGAGCAAAAATATGAATTTGCTACAGATGCTGATATTTCTATGATGAACTTCTGCTGCTTGTAATGTAAATCAATGAGATCTTTATAACAGTACAGATACTGACATAAAATGATATAAACATCACTCTATATCTCCAGTAATATAAGATGAGATTGAAATGCTCCAAACGTATAATGCAGTGATTGAGAGCTGAAGAAATAAAGGCTCCTCAGAAGATGTGAGATGTTCTGGAGGCTTGTGAAGATCATTCCTCCGCTGAGGAACAGTGAAAGTAAAGCTTCCGGAAACAAACGCTCCTCAAAAGATCCTGAGGATCAGATTTGAGACTCTAAAACATGATTGATGGAGAATCAAGTAAAGCTGAGCTGCTTCAGTCCAGTAAGTGTTCATCTGGAGATATTACTGCAGTTATTCTGACCTTTACTTGATCAAAATCAGTCAAGATCTGACACGAGAAGCTCCAGCTCCAGTTACACTAAAAGAGCTCTGACTAGATAAAACGCTCTAAACTATCAATCAGAGACAGAAGACATGGAGCAGATTGAGTGAGAAACCGATTTAACAGCAAAAATTGATCATTCAGAGCCTCAGAAATTCACATTTCTAATATGATACAGTTGCTTTATAGGGGTTAATCATGTCAGCAGATGGTGAGAATCATTGCGTGTCGTTTACTAATAATGTGATTCATACAAATTCACCAGAGTGAGTGAAACCGGCCGTCTCATTAACTATATCAGTTACCAACAGACAGATTCACATCCCAGTCTGTCCAGTGACAGAAGAGGACTGTTTACAGTGCGGTTCAGCTCTCTTCTGTAGGTGTATGTGTGTAATACGGTGAAAATGGTCAGAATGGATGTGGTCCAGTCAGCACAAATGCATGTACATGCTTCAGTGTGGTTTGTGTCTGTGGAAACTAACGATCGATCCTTCATCTCCTCCTGAAGGCTGTATATCCAGATACTCGGCTGGAAGCGTCTATTTCTACCCTTCATACCACAAGCAGCGCAGCCCGCCTCAGACGGAGCGTCTCCAGAAGGATCTGAAGAGATACCTGACGCGCAAGATCG
The DNA here is from genome assembly GCF_001515645.1 of Sinocyclocheilus grahami. Lineage (NCBI taxonomy): Eukaryota > Metazoa > Chordata > Actinopteri > Cypriniformes > Cyprinidae > Sinocyclocheilus > Sinocyclocheilus grahami. Next base: position 21,565 of record NW_015506800.1, read on the forward strand.
GCTTCGAGGCCGTGATGAGGGTCCGCTGCACTAAAGGTGTGTGGAGAGGCGAGAGGTGTCCGAGAGAGTCCAGTCTGCTGCAGCACTGATGTGGTGTTCTGTCGTCTGCAGGTCTGTCCATACACACCTTCCACGGGAACTTCTTCGTGCGCTCCACCGATCTGCTGTCTCTGCCCAACGTGAACCCCGACGCAGGCTTCGCCGTGCAGATGAGCATCGAGGAGAACCTGCTGGACCTGCAGACTGTGTCCTTCCAGGCCGCGCTGCTCTACACCTCCAGCAAAGGTGCGAGCGCTCGACTGATCATGTGACTGCTGTCATGTGGCGCTGACTGATCATGTGATGCTGACTGATCTTGTGTGCTGTTGCAGGAGAGCGCAGGATCCGTGTGCACACGCTGTGTTTGCCGGTGGTCAACTCTCTGTCCGACATCTTCGCTGGAGCTGATGTTCAGGCCATCACTGCTCTTCTGGCCAGCATGGGTACAGCCTTCACCTCCAGACACCACACCATCTGATTATTCATCTGCTTCTCACATGACGTGACATGACGTGGAACATATAACCTAAATATATAATAAACTGTCAAAAAACATGATGTGAATAGAATAGAGTAAATATAAAAAAAATAGCAATAAATGTGAATCAAATGGAAAGTACAGTAGATTATGAAATATAATAAACTGTGAATAAAACAGAATAAATCAAATAAACTATTAATAACCGTGTGTGTATAAATAAAAAATAGAATATAGAATAGAATAAATATGAAATATAATGTGAATAAAATAGAATAAATAAAAATAGCAATAAATGTGAATAAAATTTATTTTTTAAATATAGAATAGAAAATATTCTAAAATATCATCAATATAATATAAAACAGAATAAATCTAATAAACTTAAGAAATATGATGTGAATAAAATAGAATAAATATAAAAAACTACAATAAATGTGAATAAAATGGAAAGTAGATTATGAAGTATAATAAACTGAATAAAACAATAAATCAAATAAACTATTAATAAACGTGTGTAAAAATGGAAAATAGAATATAATACATATAATAAAAAAACGTGAATAAAATGCAAAATAAAACCATAATGTGAGTAAAATAGAATATAGAAGGGAGAAAAGAATAGAGCAAAGATTTTTCTGAAAAAATATGCATTCAGATCATTCTGAGTTTCTTTCTAAGATATTTAGAAGAATATAGAATGCATTCATATAGAAGTGAACTGATCACAGGTGAATATCAGGTACTGAATGAGGCTCATCCACTCTGAACTGTTTTATAATATGTTATGTTGATCTGAGTGTTTCATAAGGTGAAGCAGTTGTTGTGCTGGTGTCAGACTCAAGCCTTGTACTGGCCTGTGTGTGTGTTGATGTGCTCTCGTTCAGCCGTGGATCGCTGTGTGACGGCGAGTCTGAGTGACGCTCGTGACGCTCTGATCAACGCTGCGATCGACTCGCTGGCATCCTTCCGCTCCTCCGTGCTGAGCATCCAGCAGCCCGGCCTGCTGGCCCCCGCCTGCCTGCGTCTGTTCCCGCTCTACATCCTGGCCCTGCTCAAACACGTACGTCAGCTGACCCCCCCGCCGTCACACACGCCGTCACGCGCTCATAATGACGTGTTCACTTCCTCTGCTTTCAGAAAGCCTTCCGGACGAGTGGCAGCAGCCGGCTGGATGAGCGTGTGTTTGCCATGTGTCAGCTGAAGCAGCAGCCGCTGGTGTACCTCATGATGATGGTCCATCCGGGCCTGTACCGCGTGGATGAGCTGACACAAGGTTGAGTTGAAGGTGATGGTCCTTCATCCAGCCAGAATTGTGTCAGACAGGCTGCAATGCAAGCAGCCACCGTCGGATAATCAGGTTGGAATGAGAAGTAGAGTTGAGTGTCATCAGCATAGCAGTGATAGGAAAAGCCATGCTTCTGAATGACAGATCCTAATGATGACATGTAGACAGAGAAGAAAAGCGGTCTAAGCACTGAGCCTTGAGGAACCCCAGTAGCAAGAAGTTGTGACTTAGAAACCTCACCCCTCCAAGACACCCTGAAGGAACTACCTGAGAGTTAAGACTTGATCCACTGCAGTGCGGTTCCTGAGATGCCCATCTTCATGAGGGTGGACAGGAGGATCTGGTGGTTAACTGTGTCAAAAGCAGCAGACAGATCCAGCAAGATGAGTACTCAGGATTTGGAAGCTGCTCTTGCCTGTCTCAGGGCTTCAGTAACCGAGAGCAGGGCAGTCTCAGTTGAGTGGCCGCTTCTGAAGCCAGATTGGTTGCCGTCCAGGAGGTTGTTCTGTGTGAGAAACAGAGAGTTGGTTGAACACAACTCGCTCAAGTGTCTTTGCAATGAACGGAAGAAGGGATACCGGTCTGTAGTTTTAGGTTTAGAGTGGGTTTCTTAAGCAGTGGGGTTACCCGAGCCTGCTTGAATGCTGTGGGGAAAGGTACCAGAGTGAAGAGAGGCGTTGATAACGTGAGTGCAGGTATAACTGAAGAAGAAATGGCCTGAAGGAGGTGAGTGGGGATGGAATCAAGCGGACAGGTAGAAGGATGATTGGAAAGGATAAGTTTGGAAACGTCTGCCTCCGAGAGTGGAGATGAGGAGGAGAGAGAGTGTGTATTTGTTGTAGGGTTGGCTTGATACCACTTTTCAGAACCGATCCCGATCCGATACCAAAAATTCTGAGTATCTGCCGATATCGATCCGATACCAGTGCAGTTTTTTTTCTCTATTTTTATACCTCAATGCGTGTTGACCTGATCGTCACTCTTTTGTGTGTTACACACAATCTACTAAATATAGACAACTTCATTATAAAGAAAAATAACAAACAAAAAAAAGATTGGGGGGGGAGGGCAGAGCAGTTGTTAAGTTTGTTATGGTAGTATGTGGTTTTAGCAGTGGAGACATTTGCGGAGAAGGAAGAGAGGAGCGACGGATACAAACTAACATCAGAGTTTTTTAAAATTTGCACCACTTCCTCTCAGCAGAACTTGCACTTCATCTGTCTTTTGAGTGTTAATAAAAGTACGGCAGAATCCGGACCTACTTATTTCCACACGAGAACAGAACTGCACACCAGACTCTGCTGTGAGCTGAAATATCTTACTGGCTCAGCTTCTGTGAATTTTAATGGAAGTTAATTAATTTTATAGATGTCAGTATGCTGTACTAAGTGAAGCCTGCTTGTGAATATTGATTAGTACTTGACACATGAGCTGGAAGGCGGATATTAAATATTTTTAATAATAAATAGAATAAAAAGTAGATAGAAAAGAAATCGAGAGAGCTAGTGTTAGAAGGTCACAAGTTATTATATTTTTATAATAAATAAAAAGAAAACGAGTAGATAGAAGAGAGTGTCACATTCGTGCTGATATTCAGGAAAACCACACTCTTGCTTGCGTGATATCACTAAAGTGAAGAATATAAAAAAGCATGCAGGGTTATTTTTTCCGTCGTAACTTGAATTATCGGTTCGTTCTACAAGGCTTTCGGACTGTCACGACGTGACTCACTCGATAACATCCGCTCGCACATTATTAAAACGACAACTACGGTATTATCTCAGACGAGCAACATCGCACCCCTATACCGTACATGTGTTTTTACCGGAAGGTTTTCAGAAAGCGGTTGTAATAGTGTAATCTGTGTGCATCTGTATGAGTCGACGCGTCAGTCATTCAGACAGCACTAACTCCTCACAGCAGCTCTGGATCATCAGTGAACGTCCCTGACGTCTGGTCCCTGACGTTCACTGATGATCCAGAGCTGCTGTGAGGAGTTAGTGCTGTCTGAATGACCGACACTCCTCTGTTTGATTTCAGAGACGAGTCTCCGCTCAAGGCTGAGTTCATGCAGAACATGATCGAGGATCTGAGTGAATCCGCTCTCTCCTACTACGAGTTCCTCCTGCACCTGCAGCAGCAGATCTCCAAGTGATCCCACAACGCCCGGCTGGAGCCAGACGCAAGCCCCGTCTGTGTCACACACCGTCTGAGTGATGCTCCTTTCTAATGTATCGCCTTTAACTAAAAAACTCAAATGTAGGAAAATGGTTTCTTATGAATTTCTTACGACCTTTGTAATTAGTGCTATTCAGAATCTATATATATATATATATATATTTTTTTTTTTACACACACACACACAGGACTTTTGCAAACGTCATATGACGATGAGCTCCGACTTTTATTTTGAAACGGCCTCGTCATCCACAGGGGACACGTTCTGTGAGGCCCCGCCCCTTCAGTAATAACACACGTTCGCACGGCGACAGGAGCTGCTGATGTTCCTCAGTAAGCGCAGTAGCTGCAGTCATCGAGTAATGCAGGCCGAGAGCAGCGAGGGGCTGCTGCAGAGACGCGCGGAGGTCCGCAGGAGGAAGCTACTGCTGAACTCCGAGCAGCGCATGAAGAAGATCGTGGGCTTCAGCCAGAGTGAGCCGGACAGCGGTGAGTCACTGCACTGCGCTCATCATCTCTCTCTCTCTATAGCTGAGTGTGTGTGTGTGTGTGTGTGTGTGTGTGTGTGTGAGAGAGAGTGTGTGTGAGAGAGAGTGTGTGTGAGAGAGAGAGTGTGTGAGAGAGAGAGTGTGTGTGAGAGAGAGTGTGTGTGAGAGAGAGAGTGTGTGAGAGAGAGAGTGTGTGTGAGAGAGAGTGTGTGTGAGAGAGAGAGTGTGTGAGAGAGAGAGTGTGTGTGAGAGAGAGTGTGTGTGAGAGAGAGAGTGTGTGAGAGAGAGAGTGTGTGTGAGAGAGAGTGTGTGTGAGAGAGAGAGTGTGTGAGAGAGAGAGTGTGTGTGAGAGAGAGTGTGTGTGAGAGAGAGAGTGTGTGAGAGAGAGAGTGTGTGTGAGAGAGAGTGTGTGTGAGAGAGAGAGTGTGTGAGAGAGAGAGTGTGTGTGAGAGAGAGTGTGTGTGAGAGAGAGAGTGTGTGAGAGAGAGAGTGTGTGTGAGAGAGAGTGTGTGTGAGAGAGAGAGTGTGTGAGAGAGAGAGTGTGTGTGAGAGAGAGTGTGTGTGAGAGAGAGAGTGTGTGAGAGAGAGAGTGTGTGTGAGAGAGAGTGTGTGTGAGAGAGAGAGTGTGTGAGAGAGAGAGTGTGTGTGAGAGAGAGTGTGTGTGAGAGAGAGAGTGTGTGAGAGAGAGAGTGTGTGTGAGAGAGAGTGTGTGTGAGAGAGAGAGTGTGTGAGAGAGAGAGTGTGTGTGAGAGAGAGTGTGTGTGAGAGAGAGAGTGTGTGAGAGAGAGAGTGTGTGTGAGAGAGAGTGTGTGTGAGAGAGAGAGTGTGTGAGAGAGAGAGTGTGTGTGAGAGAGAGTGTGTGTGAGAGAGAGAGTGTGTGAGAGAGAGAGTGTGTGTGAGAGAGAGTGTGTGTGAGAGAGAGAGTGTGTGAGAGAGAGAGTGTGTGTGAGAGAGAGTGTGTGTGAGAGAGAGAGTGTGTGAGAGAGAGAGTGTGTGTGAGAGAGAGTGTGTGTGAGAGAGAGAGTGTGTGAGAGAGAGAGTGTGTGTGAGAGAGAGTGTGTGTGAGAGAGAGAGTGTGTGAGAGAGAGAGTGTGTGTGAGAGAGAGTGTGTGTGAGAGAGAGAGTGTGTGAGAGAGAGAGTGTGTGTGAGAGAGAGTGTGTGTGAGAGAGAGAGTGTGTGAGAGAGAGAGTGTGTGTGAGAGAGAGTGTGTGTGAGAGAGAGAGTGT
>NW_015506800.1:29762-32262 GCF_001515645.1 Sinocyclocheilus grahami
CATCACTTACACTGGATTAGTCACATCTGTATAGCAGTGTCATGTTTCTTATTGTACATTTTACAGTCTTTTAAACCGTTTAATTCAGGGTAAACATTACATTTAGCCCTAGACTCTTGGAGCCCAGCTCCATATATAATTCATAAGGAACTGTAATGTAAGGCTGTGAAACAAAAGTACAGTTACAGAATCACACTTCACAGATGGACAGGGTGTTAAAGCTATAGTTCAGCTAAACATGAACATGTGCTGTAAATCTGCTCATCCTCAGTCTTCTCTCCTGATTCACACCAGAACACTGACTCACTGGAGGAAGAGTTATTATGGATTATGGACTCTATGGTATTTTCATTAAAACCATCTTAATGCTGGATTTGTTTCAGCTTTTGTCTTCTCCAGATGTTAACTGATGGACTGGAGTGCTGTGGATTATTGTGATGTTTTTATCAGCTGTTTGGACTCTCATTCTGACGGCACCCATTCACTGCAGAGCATCCATTGCTGAGACACTGATGCAGTGCTACATTTCTCCAAACCTGATGAAGAGAAACACTCATCTCGGATGAACACACTTTCAGCTCATGTTCATGTTTGGCTCGTTCGCTCACAGACTCTCGTGTGTCTTTCTCTGTGTCTGTGTCTGATAGCAGCCAGAGTCCTGGAGCCGCGGTTCCACCTGGATCTGGAGCGTAACGAGCCCTGGTCCTCCTCCGGCTCCTCTAACAGACTCTCGCCGCTGGTGTCCGATCCGTCCGAGAGCAGCGGTGAGGAAGACGTGTCTGGTGCTGTTCAGCAGAGGCTGGCGGGGTCTCCTCGCAGAGGTCTGCAGAAGTACGTGTCCCGCTTCGACGACGCCATGAAGCTGCGAGGACAGCTGTCCGCTGAGAAGACGGCTCAGGACGGCGGCGGCGAGGAGCTGGACTCATTCTGTGTCTTCCGGCTCGTCTGCAGCGTCGCTCTGGCTGTCTTCGTGCGCATCTTCGTCTGCCAGTATCTGGTGAGTGCTGCGCAGACGCAGGCGTGGGATTCTGCTCCAGAGCTCAGCTTAACTCCGTCTCTTGTGTTTCTGCAGTCCGTCTTCGCACCGTTCCTCACTCTGGAGCTGGGCTTCATGGGATTGCACAAATACTTCCCCAAGGTTTGTCTCTGTTTTGACTCTGATAAAGTAAGTGAAACTGAAAAACACTTTCCACAGATTCCAGATGATGGTGAATATCGTGCAACACAGTATTTGTCGAGCATGTTTTCTCACGGTGAACTGATTGTGAGCTGTATATGTGTGACAGTCTGATGCATATCATTAACGCAGATTTGATTTTTGAAGCTTCTTGTCTTTTGATGGTGTCACAGTTAACCAAGGGCTCCACACATTTACAGTCTCCGAATTGAACACAAAATCAAGCAAACTTCAGTATTCGGAGAGGTTTGCAATTTGTGATCACAGAAATTAGGGCAAATTATGTGCAGCAGTTTGCATTTTATAATGAATTTTGGTTGAATATTTGCTCATTAGTTAAAACTAAAAAAAATGTTATTTCTTGAAATAAGGTAAGCATTAACTGAAATAAATTTAAATATAAAAAAAAAAAAACTTTAACTTTATTTCGGCCAGTTGCCAAGGAAACATTTCTCATTTTCATTTAGCTTAACTTAAAGTACTTCAAGTAAAAATAACTAAAACTGAAAAAAATTAAAACTATATAATTACTAAAACTTTAACTACAATTAAAATGGAAACTATAAAAACGAATTCAAACTTAATATTAATAAAAACTATAACATTATCTCAATGATACTAAAATACTGCATTATAAAGCCCGATTTTACCTGTAAATTAGATTTAAATAAATACGTTATCTTTATATGCATTTGTTGTTAAATGAGTTGATTACATCACTGATAAAGCCATTTTAAATTGCTAAACAAAATGCCAAAACGGTATTATAACAGTACAATGATGGAACTAAAACATGAGATGGTTTAAAAGATTTAAAATGAACAGTCTACAGTATAATCAGTGACAATGTGCAAGATATTGTGTTCAGCAGAGCAGAATTATGAGCATTTCTATGCTGCTTTGTGCATTAGAGACCAGGATCAACATTTCAGAAATGATGCACTAATTACACGAGAACATGAGGATTCAATCTCTTTGTGTTGTGAAGATCAGATCAGAAGGGGTGAGGGATCCTGATGTCCAGGGCAGTGTTTCTGAGAGCTTCTCTGTAGAGTCAGTGTTCAGTGACAATGTGCAAGATATTGTGTTCAGCAGAGCAGAATTATGAGCATTTCTATGCTGCTTTGTGCATTAGAGACCAGGATCAACATTTCAGAAATGATGCACTAATTACACGAGAACATGAGGATTCAATCTCTGTGTTGTGAAGATCAGATCAGAAGGGGTGAGGGACCCTGATGTCCAGGGCAGTGTTTCTGAGAGCTTCTCTGTAGAGTCAGTGCTTCTGTGTTTCTGTCTTCAGGTGGAGAAGAAGAGCCAGAG
>NW_015506800.1:38215-52515 GCF_001515645.1 Sinocyclocheilus grahami
AGAGTGTGAGTGAGTGTGTGTGTGTGAGAGAGTGTGAGTGAGAGAGAGAGTGTGTGTGTGTGTGTGAGAGTGCGCGCGTGTGAGTGAGAGTGCGCGCGTGTGGAGTGTGTGTGTGAGAGAGAGAGAGTGTGTGTGTGTGTGTGAGTGCGCGCGTGTGAGTGAGTGCGCGCGTGTGAGTGAGTGCGCGTGTGTGAGAGAGAGAGAGTGTGTGTGTGTGAGAGAGAGAGTGTGTGAGTGTGATTCAGAGAGAGAGAGAATCGGGAAAATAGCAGTGTTACTGTAGAATCCATCCGTTATGAACCGAGATTGAGTGTGTCGGTGTATTTAAATGCATATGTGAAATGAAAGATGTTACTGAACAATTTGAAGTGTCTTTTAAAGTGGTGTGTGGATTAGAACCAGTGTGAAGAGATAATTATCTCCAGCTGAGCAAACGATGGAGAAGACGCGTTCAGCTGCGTGTGTGTGTGTCTCTCTCTGTGTGTGTCTGCCTGTGTATCTGACTGTGTGTCTGACTGTCTGACTGTGTGTCTGACTGTGTGTCTGTCTGCGTGTGCGTGTGTCTCTCTCTGCGTGTGTGTCTGACTGTCTGCGTGTGTGTCTCTCTGCGTGTGTGTCTGCATGTCTGTCTGCGTGTCTGTCTGCGTGTGTGACTCACTGTGTCTGCGTGTGTGACTCACTGTGTCTGCGTGTGTGACTCACTGTGTCTGCGTGTGTGACTCACTGTGTCTGCGTGTGTGACTGACTCACTGTGTCTGCGTGTGTGACTGACTCACTGTGTCTGCGACTGCGCGTGTGTGACTGCGTGTTTGTCTGCGTGTGTGACTGTGCGTGTGTGTGTCTGCGTCTGTGCGTGTATGTGTGACTGTGCTTGTGTCTGCTTGTGTGACTGTGTCTGTGTACGTGTGTGTGTGACTGCGTGTGTGACTGTCTGTGTGCGTGTGTGACTGTGTCTGTGTCTGCAGGCATTACAGGAAGCGCTCCAGCTCGAAGGGCCGGTCCGGCAGCAGGTCTAAGAGCCGGTCGCCAGACTCCAAGCGCTCTAAGAAGGAGGAGCAGACGGGATCCCGCACCCGCGAGCGCAGCCGCAGAGAGAGGTCACGCAGGTCACGCTCCAGAGAACGCAAGAGACCGAGGTCAGGCTCGCACCGCGCATGCACCGCACACATCCGCTCCGCGCTGCTGACGCTCTGCTCTGTCACCTCTCTTCACAGGCGCTCCAGGAGTCGAGACAGGAGACGCTCACGCAGCCGAGAGCGCAGGAGCCAAGGGAGGAGGTCAGCATACAGCAGCGCTTCTCAACTCCAGTTCTCGCGACCCACCGCTCTTGAGTGTCTCTTATCACTTCAGACGTTTGTTCTGTTCGATTCCAGTTGGAAGGGAGCATTATATGTTCCATTCAAAGGGCATTAAAGTGTGCGAGATTTGAGTTTAAGTTGTATTACAGAGGAGTATTATGTCACACTGTGTAGGGACCCTGTGAATCGGAACACAGTTCACACATGCTCTCTTCTAATGAGAGGCTGATCTGAATCAGGTGTGTTAAATAACAGAGACATGCAAATTATGCAGAGCGGTGGAACGCCAGGACTGGAATTGAGAACCGCTGTCCTACATTATCTACACAGTGTGTGCTTGAACTTGCTGTGTAACGCAGCGCTCCGAGACCCCCTACACTGAAACAGATCTGGTGCAGAAAGAATTTTCACTCAGAAATTGCTAGTGAATTTCACAACTAATCACAAAGAAACAGCAACTATTTTTTAGTTTTATTTAAAGTATTAATTTCTATAATCCCTATAAGCTTGGTGAGCATAAGAGACTTCTTTAAAATACATTTTAAAATCTTACTGTTCAAAATCTTTTGGTAATGTAAAATATACGGTATACAAGTTTTGTCAAGATTTATAATATTTTATCAGATAATTGCTACTTTTGTGAAATCTAGAAAATCATATAAATTCATCTGTAAAAAAAAAAAAAAAGTCTGCACCAGAGAGAACATTACATTTTGGGATTATGGAATTTAATTATTTGAATTTATCACCACTCCTAGTTTCTGTAAATAAGACGTTTGCAACTAAGCAGCTTTGCCATTATAGCAGAAGTATTTGGAGTCAAAAGCTTGTGATCTGCTGATCTTACAGCAAGGAGAAGTCTGAGAACACAGAGCCGTCCGCTGACAAGAAGAAGATCAAGGAGGAGAAGGAGGAGGAGAAGGCTGAAGATGTAAGTGTGTTTCAGTCAGCTCAGGTCTTCAGACTTCTTCTTTCGTCAGATGTCGTCTTCTGAAGGCCTTGGTGATCAGAGCTCACTGCACATTAACCTGATTCACGACGGTTGGTTCTGCAGCAGGACTTTGACCAGAACACTCTGGAGGAGGAGATGAGGAAGAGGAAGGAGCGAGTGGAGAAGTGGAGGGAGGAGCAGAGGAAGAAAGCCATGGAGAACATCGGAGAACTCAAGAAGGAGCTGGAGGAGATGAAGCAGGGGAAGAAGTGGAGTCTGGAGGACGATGACGGTCAGAGAGCCTTCACTCATTCAGACAAACTAACTGATATGCATCACACTGTTAGGAAAGTCTTGAGAGCTCTGATGTCGTTTTCAGACAAAAAATTATCATTTAACTTGTTTCTATTTATTTTTCCCTTACGGATTTTTAAAAAGTCTACGTTAAAGAGCTATAAGACATGAAACGAACCAAACATCACATTACAAACATGAAAAAAATCAAAGGTCTAAGACTAATAATACTTTCAGCTGACATTAAACACGTTGTTATGTGAATGCACATATTTGATTGGCCATCCCACAAACACTGAACTATGATTGGCTGCCTCCTACACCAGGGACAGGACCTTCACTAAACCAACATAAACTCCAGTCAGGGAGAGTTTGTTCTGTTTACAGGGATTTTTGTATTTAGTGCAAGGGAAGAGAGTTTTCATTATGACTTTGTTTTGATTTGTTTGTACAAATTGACAGTTGTTGCTCGTATGTATGTCTGTGTGTATGTCTGTGTGTGTGTGTGTATGTGTGTGTGTATGTCTGTGTGTGTGTATGTCTGTGTGTGTGTATGTCTGTGTGTGTGTGTGTGTGTCTGTGTATGTGTGTATGTCTGTGTGTGTGTGTATGTCTCTGTGTGTGTGTTCAGATGACGATGAGGAGACTCAAGCGCCCGTGGAGCCGGACGAAGAGGAAGAGGAGGGAGAGAAAGACATATCGCCTGGGACAGAGGAGGAGACACAGATGGAGCAGGAGACCGGAGAAGAGCTGGACCCTCTGGACGCTTACATGGAGGAGGTCAAAGAGGAGGTCAAGAAGTTCAACATGGGCACCATGAAAGGAGGCAATGACAAGGTACTTTATACGAATACCTCCTTCAAACTGAATGAAGTGATTCTGGAGCTGCTTTCCTGTACTGTAAAGACATGATCAGTGACCCGCTCCAGCCAGTCATCTGATGCTTTTGGGAGCCTGACGGCCCCAGCGCCCATTCACTGTCATTATATGATTATTCCAATATAGCTGAAAACATGAATTATGTGTCAGCAGAAAGGCAGTGTGTCTGTGACCAAAGTGATGACCGTTATGAAGACGAAGAAGATGGTGCACACCACCAAGAAGAAAGGAGAGCTGATGGAGAACGACCAGGACGCCATGGAGGTACAGACATGATGCTGCGCCGAGCACACGCGTGTTTCTGTCTCATTTCAAGTGTAGTGCACTGCGAGTGGAGGAGAAGCCAATCTTATGAAAACACACGCATAGCATATTTCACCAAAGAACTCATGATTATGAAGGACATGGAGCCTGTTTTCATGACGGCTCAGCACACTTCATCAGAATGCTCTCGTTTCTCATATTGAGAGAACCATGATGTCTGTCTTCAGTATTAATACACTCCTAGTATTTGTGCTTTTGCTGTAATTGTGTGTGAACAGGATTGGCATTAGATTGTCTTCTTATTATTGTAATGCAGAAATGACTAATATCCAAAGTGTTGTATGATCGTTATGATCCTTATGCGTCAATTTAAAAAAGTTACACCGAGGTCCTCAGAGGACAAAAATGTCCATGTCAGAAAATGGTCATTATATATTCATATTTTTTTCACTCTTTTTTTAATAGCATTAGTCCTGATCATAACTACCATAAATTTTCAGGATTTTAAACCTTTAAATGCCAGATTGGTTTCTTAAAAAAAAAAGCAATGAAAAGCACACAAAAAAGCCATTTCTTTTCCCCATATTTTATTCATTATTAATTTGAGGACTTGAAATCGACTGGATCAACGTATTAAATTGGCAAACCAGAGTCAGGAGGATTTTATTAGCCAGGAAAGATTCCTAATAAACTGGACTTACATTAATTAACACACGAGTCCCCAAATGCCTCAATACAAACCTGTGTTTCCGTGTGTGTGTGTGTGTGTGTCTCTCGTGTGTGTGTGTGTGTGTGTGTGTCTCTCTGTGTGTGTGTGTGTGTGTGTGTGTGTGTCTCTTGTGTGTGTGTGTGTCTCTTGTGTGTGTATGTGTCTCTTGTGTGTGTATGTGTCTCTCGTGTGTGTGTGTGTGTGTGTGTGTGTGTGTGTGTGTGTCTCTGTCTGTGTGTGTGTGTAGTATTCATCAGAGGAAGAGGAAGTGGACTTGCAGACGGCCCTCACAGGCTTTCAGACCAAACAGAGGAAAGTTCTGGAGCCGGTTGATCATCAGAAGATCGAGTACGAATCCTTCCGCAAGAACTTCTATGTGGAGGTGCCGGAGCTGTTCAGGATGAGCCCTGAAGGTACGGCACACACCTCAGCCCTTATTCAGGAGATCCTCTCTTCAGCTCAGGATAACAGCTCTGTCTGATCACGGATGTGTTTGCTCAGAGGTGAACGAGTACCGTCTGGAGCTGGAGGGAATCGCTGTCAAAGGCAAAGGCTGTCCGAAGCCCATCAAGACGTGGGTGCAGTGTGGGATATCCATGAAAGTGCTGAACGCGATGAAGAAGTGAGTAGAGCGTGTTCAAGACGTTCACCAGAAAGAGTGCATGCTTTTGTTATTCCTCTCTGTCTCTTTCCAAGACACAACTATGAGAAGCCGACCCCGATCCAGGCCCAGGCTATCCCAGCCATCATGTCGGGACGCGACCTCATCGGCATCGCTAAAACAGGAAGCGGGAAAACCATCGCCTTCCTGCTGCCCATGTTTCGCCACATCTTAGACCAGCGGCCGGTGGGAGAGGCAGAAGGACCTATCGGTGAGTCTCGTATTCTCCCTTAATCAGCAGAAAAACTCCACAAACTCATGATCGCTGTCTAAATCTAGGACCGATTATGAACCTTTGGTCAACACGTATGACATTATTCCATGCCTAATCCTGATTTCAAGATCAGAATGATGGCCAGTGATGGAAGAAAATGCACAAATGTGTCCCTGCAGCACAGAAGCAGTGTTGAGTCGCTGGGGGATATCTGTAGCAATAGCCAGCAATACATTGTATGGGTCACAATTATAAAATTCTCTTTTATGCCAAAAATCATTAGGATATTAAGTAAAGATCATGTTCCATGAAGATATTTTGTAAATTTCCTACTGTAAATATATCAACTTAATTTGATTAGTAATATGCATTGCTAAGAACTTCATTTGGACAAATTTAAAGATGATTTTCTCAATATTTGGATTTTTTTGCACCCTCAGATTCCAGATTTTCAAATAGTTGTATCTCAGCCAAATATTGTCCTATCCTAACAAACCATACATCAATGGAAAGCTCATTTATTCAGCTTTCAGACGATGTATACATCTCAATTTTCGAAAAATTGGCCCTTATGACTTGTGCTCCAGGTTCACATATGATCCGGATATTTTCTACATCTGTGGGTGTTTTGCTGCATCCAGACATCTGCTCAATTATAAACTGTCTGTGTAAAGTTCTCTGACATTAAATGGAGTTTCTGAACATATTTTCCACTTATTTGCAGATTAGAGCTGCACGATAAATCGCATATTTAACGCGCATCTTATCAGTAAAGCCGGTTCTGTTATCAGCGGTAAATCTCCATCACGTGCGGGCTTTCACATTGAGCAGCATTAACTACACAGAGCCGTTGTTCACTGACGAGCTGTGCAAAAAATTGCAGATCAGAAGTTAAATCATATATTTTGAAAACTTCTGACATCGATTGCTTTTGCTATTAAAGCCAACGGTTTGAAAAATCCTCGGTCTTATTTTGTGAACAGAGTATGCGATGGAAAGTCTTTGCGGATATATTTTGGACTCTTTAACTGTAGTGCTGTCAGCAGAAGCAAGTGTGTGTGACGTCTGTGTTTCTCTCCGTCAGCCATGATCATGACGCCGACGCGAGAGCTGGCGCTGCAGATCACCAAAGAGTGCAAGAAGTTCTCCAAGTCTCTGGGTCTGCGTGTGGTGTGTGTGTACGGCGGCACCGGCATCAGCGAGCAGGTGCGTGTGATCCGCTTCGTCACGCTTCATGACCTCTCACAGAACCTGCTCTAACCCAGTGTGTGTCTGCAGATCGCAGAGCTGAAGCGCGGCGCAGAGATCATCGTGTGCACTCCGGGACGCATGATCGACATGCTCGGTGCTAACAACGGTACGTGCCTCATCAGTTTGTGCTGGACTTCATCAGCTTCATGTTCTCTGAGAAGGAAGGTTCCAGGTTCAGCATCTGTGGTGCAGGGTTATTAGACTTCACTAAAACCAAATCCATAAACTTAATTTCGTTAGTTGAAATAAATGTAACATAAAAACTTAAACTTGTTTTATTTACACTAGATAACATGATCATTTAGTTTATGTTAATGTACTAAAATAAATAAGCTGAAACTAAAATTAATAAAAAAAACAACAACTTAAATTCTAGCTTAACTGCACTTTATTCATGCTGTGTATCTCATTAAACATCTAATTTATCTTTAGTAGTGTTAGAAACCTCTCTATCAGAATCTGCATTTTTACGATATTCAATTTTTAAATGCTACTCTTTATGACCTATGCCATGCATGTGTGGGTTAATGCAAATGTATTCGAGCATCTTTCGTAAACAACAATATAAATATAATGCAGCACATAATTGCATCGGCTTCAGATCTAAAATGTACAGAGTCACCTTTATTTGCTATCGGGGTGTTTGTAAGGCACTGCTTAAACTGTGTTAAAATACAAATGCGTTGAGTTGAGTGTACAAACATTAAGGCCGCATTTTTTGTTTTTGCACATTTTCTGAAAGACCCTGACTTTTCTAAATAAGGCTTTTTTTCCCTAAGACTTGTAGTTGTTTGTCACTAATGTAGCTCCTGTCATCGTCGTTTTCCCATGTGTTGCACAGCGGCCAGCTTATGGAGTTACTTTACTCTTTACTCTAGTCTCATGTTAGCAGGTAAGCGGTTTATCTTTTGTCAGTGTAATTTAGCGACTCAGTGCTTCAGTTTTTTGCCGTTGAAGAAAACTGAGCGACTAGCTGGAATTGTCTCAGATGCTGTTGATCGTAGCGTATTGAACCTGGAGCCATCCTTATCCTTCAGACTTCTGTATGAAATGCGTGAATGTGAGCGAAAGCCCCAGAATGCAGTGCAGGGCCGTTCAGAGCTGTGATGTGAGTGGATGTGCCGTGTGTTTCCACACATGCGAGGTAATCTCTAATATGTTTCCTTCATAGGTCACTCTTCAGGCGGCTTCAGCTCAGTTAATGTATGATGTGGCTCTTGTGAATTTTACAGGTTCTCCGTGAGCCTCGGATGGTACGCAAGTTAAGCAAGTCCTGCGTGAGGGACTCCATCAGTGACTGAACGCTCGTGCTGTTGTTTGCTTTGAGCTGCTAGTAAATGTTGCTGTCTGCGGCGTTCATTCTCCTAAGTGTGTTGATGTTGTGTTGCTCAGGTCGCGTGACTAATCTGCGCAGGGTCACGTATGTGGTGATGGACGAGGCTGACCGGATGTTCGACATGGGCTTTGAGCCGCAGGTCAGTCTCTCTGCTGTGCTGTACGAGATGCTCCTCACACCTCACATGCTCCAGACGCTTGGCGCTCTTTCATTTTGTTGTCCTTTTTCTCTATCAAATATTTTAATAATCATGTATCGTTTGAAAGCTTAGAAGCCCAAGATTCATCCTGTGAAAACCATTTTGAAATCGGACTCTGCGTTACCATGGAAATGGTTCTTTAAAATCTTTGGGCGGTGTCAAGTGTCATATTACAAAATGCATTACGGTCTTTTACAATCAAAACTTTTTATAATCTTGACATAAAACATATCATTGGAAAGGTCTGAGTCTCAGGATTCCATATTTTGTGACAGAAAAATGCATATAAAAATTCTACAGAGTTTGGATGGCACCCGGTGGCTTTTTGTGGTATAACGCCCTAAATAAAATCTCGCAGGAACCTCAATTTTTTCATATCAACTTCAAATTTGGAACATAACTTATTTAGACACACGGCTTTACTTTTTTTTTATAGCAGCTTTAGAGTAAAACCTGTTATGTAAAATATACATTTTATATAAAATTGTACAGTGCATTTTCTTTACAGTAAATAAAAATCTATACTTTTTTTTTATGTTTTAATTTTTTGGAATAATTCCACTTCTGCAATAATCTGCTGACTGTCTTTAAAAAGAGACCAACCTTTCCTCTGTATTCCAAAATGTTAATGAATTATAACTATTTAAGTTCGGATAGTGCACTTTAATGCCTATTTTAAAAAATGGGGAGTTAAGGGGTTAAAACAGTGATATTAAAAGATCAAATTCAGTACACACCTTATTAATGATGCGTGCTTTATGAGCGCAATGCGCTGAATGCGTGACGTCACGTGCAAACTATCAATTAGCAGCATCTGTGCATTTTAACTTCAGATTGCCTATTCTCTGGTGATCACTGACTGTATTTGTATGCATTCATTAATGCCAATTCCAAGCATCTTCCTAAAGCAGCTCTATAATTATGAATGTAGTTATCACAGTTAGCAGCTGCTTCACTCGTGCAAGACCAGCTCCGCTCGACTGGATGAAGAAACACAGAAATCGACTCATTCACAGTGTGTTGGGTTGACGTCGTGATCTCGTTCTCTGTGGGGCGGCCCGCAGTGCTGGAGAAAGTTTCTTTTAAAAGTAATGCATTACAATATTGCGTTACTCTATAAAAAGTAACTAATTACGTTGCTTAGTTACTTTTTATGGAAAGTAATGCGTTACGTTGATTTTGAGTTACTTTTTAAATCTGGACAGGTCTTGCTTGTTTGTTTTTAAAATAAAAAGTTATATTTTTACCATTTTTATATTTTATACCAAAAGTGAAATTAATAAGCCTCAGGCTGAAGGGAAAGTACAGTAGAATGCAGAAGAAGACATTTCAACACTTCAGCAATAAAATAAGATACACAAATGTTTGTCTAGAGTAATTTGTGCTTATTAGTACGGTTGAACCGGATCATCGAAGCTCAGAAGCTAATAGAATGGGATTAAATACATAAAGCATATTTGTGTTGTTTAACATTTAATTATTGCAGGTTTGGGTCATATTCTGAGTTGCATTATTTTTATTCATTTTGAGGAATACTGAATCAGTTAGTTTTTTTTTGTGAGTGAGATGAATTAATGCATATTCATATTTATTTTAGAACTACAGTAACATCTTCTGATTTCTGTCACCATGGCAACACCGGAGCTGTCAATCAATAAATTAGAAAAAAAAAAGTAACTTGCGTTACTTATTTGAAAAAGTAACTCGGATATTCTCTTGTAAATTAAAAAGTAATGCGTTACTTCACTAGGTACTTGAAAAAAGTAATCTGATTACAAACTCGCGTTGCTTGTAATATATTACCCCCAACACTGGCGGCCCGTGAGCTGCTTTATAGACCTGTGATCTCTGATGATCTCAAAGCCTTCACCTGAGTGATGTCTGAACTCTGAGAAGTGGGTGAGTAGTAGCCAGATGTGTGTTTGTTGCAGGTGATGCGTATCGTGGATAACGTGCGGCCCGACCGACAGACGGTGATGTTCTCGGCCACGTTCCCGCGCACGATGGAGGCTCTGGCGCGCAGGATCCTGTCCAAACCCATCGAGGTGCAGGTGGGAGGCAGGAGCGTGGTGTGCTCAGACGTGGAGCAGCACGTGGTGAGTCTGAGTTCAGTTGCTCGTTTGCACTGTTCGAGTCTGTCAGAGGCTGCTGGAACGCTTCGTGCAAATACAACCTCCGTTTAGCTAGCCGTCAATGAGCTTGAGTTTTTACAAATAAAAATCATTTCTGATGCGAGCCTCATTTCTCATTTCCATGAGAGCAAACCGAAAGAAACACTTTTTAAAAACTGGCGTCAATGATGACTAAAGATACAATTATTTTTTCTTAGAAATTGAAAAAACATTGTTAAAGTTAATAATTCAGCAATCTGAAAAATTGGGAAAGAGTAAATGAAGACCGAGTTCAACAAGGTAATGATCTGCCTTTTACAATTAGAATGATTTCCTTTTTTTTTTTTTTTAGGAAATTTACTAAATATTTTCATGGATCATGATCTTAATATCCTAATGATTTTTGGCATAAAAGAGAAATGTATAATTGTGACCCATACAATGTATTGTTGGCTATTGCTACAAATATCCCCCAGCGACTCAACACTGCTTCTGTGCTCCAGGGACACATATATTATTTATAATCACTAGTGAGTTTGCGAATCCTCGTCTGAAGCTCAGGCTGTGTTTTCCACTGCTTGCACAGATTGTGATCGCGGAGGAGAAGAAGTTCCTGAAGCTGCTGGAGATTCTGGGTCACTATCAGGAGAAGGGCTCCGTCATCATCTTCATGGACAAGCAGGAGCACGCCGACGGCCTCCTCAAAGACCTGATGAAGGCCTCGTACCCCTGCATGTCTCTTCACGGAGGTCAGGACCTTGGATTTCTCAAATCATTTCTATTGGTCAATAATGGAGTTTAAATGCTAAGAATCAAATTAAACATGATTTGTTAAAGTAGGAATTTATTTTTTATAGTATGTAAATATTAGGTTAATTACATGCAAGTAATCTTAGTAGCAAGTAGCTGCTATCTCCGTATGCTCAAAATCATTGTTTATTTGACCAAGTCATAGAATATACATGAGGCTTTTTTCTTTCCTTTATTTGCATGCGAGACCTTGAGGTCCTTAGTTTCCTGGAAATAATAGGGGTTTTAAAAACTGAGCAAGAAAAGTCATGGAAATAAATAAAATCTTTAAAAAGGAGTGAAATAAGGACTGCTCATCTCTAAAACATGTTTTCAGTACGTTGCACTCTCTTGTATGATCATGTATTTAATGTGTTTCAAGTTGCTTGTTGCAGTAAAGTGTCTCGAGTAATTTGACTTGAGAAGCATTAGGAGACGCTTTTGCATAACCCTGGGAATGCAGTTACAAATACAGAGCCGAATCATTCATTGAAACCAAATAGAATCGAATCAAATCTCGTTGTGAATCAAATCAAAACGAATTGTTCGGAGTTGGTAAAAATCTCTCCTGAGTGGAATTGATCATCTATGGATCAAATCGATTTACTGTCTATCCAAATATGACAAGATATATCTTGTTCAAGATATGAACAACGCACTAATGAAGGAGAAAATAGAGCAGCACAGAGAAATGAAGCAAGTGAACTCGACGCTTTATATTAAATGCTGGAAAAATCAATTCAAGATGCACTTTTTCCCCCAACATTTTATGAAATAAATTCAGTCAACAATCATCGGATGCCACTTTTAGACTAAGACTAACGGATGTGACATGCATGATCTGACACACACCACTGCCGGGTGATGGTGAGATCACTCGAGTGAGGAAAACTCTAAAGGCTTTACATCAGGGCAACGGTGTGATATGTTGAGATGTGCGCTGTCTTATCCGTGTGCTCTGTGTAACAGGCATCGATCAGTACGACAGGGACAGCATCATCAATGACTTCAAGAACGGCGCGTGTCGTCTGCTGGTGGCCACCTCGGTGGCGGCTCGAGGCCTGGACGTCAAGCAGCTCATCCTGGTGATTAACTACAGCTGTCCCAACCACTACGAGGACTACGTGCACCGCGCCGGACGCACGGGACGTGCCGGGAACAAGGTGAGCGAGCGGATCCGGGTCACGCTGATGCTGTGCTGCAGAGAGAGGCTCACGTGTGACTCTGGTGTGTGTTGTAGGGTTATGCGTACACCTTCATCACTGAGGAACAGGCCCGGTACTCCGGAGACATCATCAAAGCGCTGGAGCTGTCCGGATCGGCCGTGCCGCCGGAGCTCGAGCTGCTCTGGACCAACTTCAAAGAGCAGCAGAAAGCCGTAAGAACGCCTGACACGTTCAAGACGAGACCACAGAAAGACGTCTCCACCACACACACACACACACACACACACACACACATACTTTATATACGCACACACACAGACACACAATCAGAGTTTCTTCCTCGTGATTCCTCAGGAACAAAAAACTAACTGTGAGATTTAAACTCAGAATTCAGAGGGAAAAAAATAAGAATTATGAGAAATAAACTTCTGAATTAAGAATTCTGACTTTTTTTTTCTCACAGACTTTTCTCAGATTTGAACATTTACATCTCCATTTCTTTTTCAAAACTGTGAGGGAAAAAAACTCAATAACAAGGGGGGAAAAAGTCTGAATTGTGAGATAAGTCACTTTTTTTTTTTATCCCGTGGCGCAAACAAGCTTCTATACGTGACCCTGCAGCACAAAAGCAGTGTCGCTGGGGTATGTCTGTAGCAATAGCCAACAATACATCGTATGGGTCAAAATTATAGATTTTATGCCAAAAATCATTAGGATATTAAGTTAAGATCATGTTCCATGAAGATATTTTGTAAATTTCTTACCGTAAATATATCAAAACTTAATGTTTGATTAGTAATATGCATTGCTAAGAACTTCATTTGAACAACTTTAAAGATGATTTTCTCAATATTTAGATTTTTTTGCACCCTCAGATTCCAGATTTTCAAATATTGTCCGATCCTAACAAACCATACATCAATGGAGCGCTTATTTATTCAGCCTTCAGACGATTTTGAAATCTCAATTTCGAAAAATTGCCCCTTAAGACTGGTTTTGTGCTCCAGGGTCACGTATAAGAATACGGTGAAGATGTTAAATAATAGATCTCACCATACTTCCCCAGCTGATTAATCACAGTACATTTAGACATGACATAATTTGAATGACAAATTTGTATCGTATTCTGAAATGTTATAAGTATGCTAATGTGACATTATCTAATTAAATATGCTCTAATTTGCATACATTTCCAGCACAGAAATCTGAACATCGGAGAAAGTCAGGTTCATAATTCCTGTTTGATTTTGTCCTCGTATTAGAGTTAAAGGTGTAGGAAACGTTTTCCTCGTCGAAGCAGAAACCAGGAGACGTTGGGATATCTTTCATACAGAAGTCACTCTTTATTGAGGACTCGCTGTGCGTCGCTGCAGTCATCCAAGTCTGACTAAGGCAGTGATACATTGTTTATATACATTTTAAGGGGGCGGGATACATTCAGTAGAGGTGGAGACCTAACCCATAGCATGCAAATGAAGTACAGGAATCAGCCCGACACCGGCATTTTCCCAGCCTCGATCTCATCAGCATAACAGTGTCATTCAAATGCATAGGTGCTAATCCAATCAGTCTGACAGTCCTAATTCAATCAGTATAACTACTCAAAGACTGGGGCAGAGGCACCAAGAGCCATTACAAACAAAAGGTGATATTCTCAGTAATCTGGTTCATTTGACTAACAATACGAGAACAGGAACAGACAGGAACCTCTTGCTACACTTTGCTTAAAGATAAATCATTTGTCTGATGTAATTGACCTTAAATGCTAAATACGATGTACTTCACCTTGGTTTTTCATGTGATGCTATGTCAGAACATAGGATCAGCATATTTTAAACAGATTCTTAAATTTGTAATCCCACAAAGGTTTTTTTAGAGGGGATTTTGGATTTCTCTTTTTATCACTCCATAAATCTGAAAATACTGTCAACAGACAGAAAAACACATTTTCACCGTGTTTTTAGGAGTAAAATGTTGTATAAATCAGTGTGAATGAAATATGAACAAACCTTCAGAATGTAGAGAGGAATAAAACGGTAATGTTTGCAGTTTGTAAGAGAAAAAACTCTACATATATGGATTGAGATTGAAATGTTGGGCTGAGCAGTTTGTGTTACGGGTGTTCAGTGATCACGTGTGTGTGTGTTACGGGTGTTCAGTGATTGTGTGTGTGTGTGTTACGGGTGTTCAGTGATTGT
>NW_015506800.1:53608-56425 GCF_001515645.1 Sinocyclocheilus grahami
GTGTTCAGTGATCACGTGTGTGTGTGTTACGGGTGTTCAGTGATTGTGTGTGTGTGTGTTCAGTGATCACGTGTGTGTGTGTTACGGGTGTTCAGTGATTGTGTGTGTGTGTGTTCAGTGATCACGTGTGTGTGTGTTACGGGTGTTCAGTGATTGTGTGTGTGTGTGTTCAGTGATCACGTGTGTGTGTTACGGGTGTTCAGTGATCATGTGTGCCGTTGCTCCGCAGGAGGGGAAGAGCATCAAGAGCAGCAGCGGATTCTCTGGCAAGGGCTTTAAGTTCGATGAGACTGAGCATGCGCTGGCTAACGAGAGGAAGAAGCTGCAGAAGGCTGCGTTAGGCCTGCATGACTCTGATGATGAGGATGCGGCTCTGGACGTGAGTCCACACTGATCACAGCTGAGACTAGAGACTGCAAATAAGAGAACAATCTGACAAACTGCTGTATTTACTAATGTTATGAGGCTGACTGAAGAACATGATCTGATTCAAGAAACTTCTAGATCAAATACTGAGGAGTTATGATTGCACAACATAAATATTACAACTGTAGTCCAGGGTTATTAAAGTAAACTAAAACCATAGAAAACTTTTAGTTGGATTAAAAAAAACAATCTAATGTCTGATTATGTGAAAGTGAAGTATCAAACAAAGTCCGTTTACAGATTTATTCAGACTTTCCATCTGTTGGACGTATAACATGTTGAATGTGTAAACATACTCTGATTTACTGCATTAATACACATTTCAGCACACTCGATATAATATTTGAAGTTGACCAGAATCACTACTGATTGTGAAAGTGACCACATGTGTGCATTTATCCGAAGCGACTTACACCGCATTCAAATCACATTTAGACAGTTCTGGCTTTCCCTGGGAATCATGGGAATGATGCTGCTGTTGCCAGAGCCCATGGGCTACAGGAGCGCTGTACTGTTATGATTTATGTAGTTACAGTGTAATAACACCTGATCCCTGTCGTGTGGCTGCAGATCGACGAGCAGATCGAGAGCATGTTTAACTCTAAGAAGCGTGTGAAGGATCTCTCTGCTCCGGGTGGCTCTGCGGGAGCCGCTGCTGGCGGTGTGAGCGGATCTGTGACCGCTGTGTCCGGTCTGAGCACTCCGTCCGCCGGAAACATCCAGAAACTGGAGATCGCCAAGAAACTGGCCCTCAAGATCCAGGTGCAGAAGAACCTCGGCGCAGAGGCTCAGGTCAGAGAGCGCATGAAGCTTTTAATAAAAAAAAGAGTTGATGAGTTTATGCCTCGCCAAAGGTATATTTGATACATGGAAGCTGTGAATTAAATCTAAAAATGAGATTGTCTTTCGTTGCTCTCAGGATGTGATGCAGCAGGCCACAAACGCCATCCTGCGCGGCGGGACGATGATCGCGCCCTCCGTCTCGGCCAAGACCATCGCGGAGCAGCAGGCGGAGAAGATCAACGCCAAACTGAACTACACTCCGGTGGAGAAGCTGGAGGAGGAGCGGCAGGCCGCCGAGGCCACGGACACCGTCAAGAGATACGAGGAGGAGCTGGAGATCAACGACTTCCCTCAGGTCAGACGCTACACAGAGTTACACTTCTGACAGACCTCTTAGAATTCAGCTGAAGAAATTACAGTAACACGTTACAGTAATAGTGTGTTCACACCAGACACGAATGTAATTATTCACGCGAGTAGATTACATGCAAAGACGTGAATAGAGGCGAACCACGTGAATGACGTGAAATGTGCGACGCATTTGCCGTGAACGCACGATATTCGCCTCAATCGCGTCCTCCAAGCAAGTTAAATTTCAACTCTAGCCTTGGGTGACTGTCTCCACAGATAGCACAGCAATGCAAAAATTTACACTTGAGGTAAGGACACACAGACTCATTGAAATTGATACATACAGGAATGCCAGAGCCTTCTGGATTTCTTGCTTTGCTTTGAAAGCGTGCAGAGAACTTGGAACCAGGTTCTGGTTTGAGAGGCAGATCATGGACATTAGCTCGCTCACTCCCTATAGACCAATCCAGTTTAAGATTGAAGTGCTGGATGTACACAGCAGCTTTTTCAGAAAAGGATTTGGGGTATTCGTAAAACAGAGAACCACCATAGTTAATAGCCAAATCTGAAATTATAGTGAGGTAAGTGTCTAACAGTGTGTTCACACCAGACACGAATGTAATTATTCACGCGAGTAGATTACATGCAAAGACGTGAATAAAGGCGAACCACGTGAATGACGTGAAATGTGCGACGCGTTTGCTGTGAACGCACGATATTCGCCTCAATCGCGTCTTCCAAGCAAGTTAAATTTCAACTCTAGCAGAAAATGCAAGCCAATCAGTGAAGAGCTTCTTGACACGTCCAGTTGAATCGGACAATAGAAGAGAGCCGCTGTTATTATATAGGTCTGGAGAATAGCAAACAATTAAAATCCATTGTAGTGGAAGTTGTATTTTATTAGCATGGCTACAGAGATGCTGCTATCAATAATAAAAATAATAGTAATATCAGTGTATATATACAGTAGTAAAATGTAACCCACACATTAATACAGGATCCTAATGTTATTCATCCTCCTCTGGATGATGGAGACACGTCTGCGTTTGGCTTTCCATTGTGTTTGGGACTTTTTGACAACAGGTACAACACAGCGATTGTGCCCCTTAATCTGTAAGTTTCCACCCACGACGCCGTTATTGTGTTTTCACAAGAGACAGCAGTGTAGCAGCTCTAATGCCATGGAGAAAGTGTGAGCAAAGCATGTTAACTGTTCTGTGTTTGGCTGCACAGACGAGCACAGAACACTGTTTAGAG
>NW_015506800.1:56471-64371 GCF_001515645.1 Sinocyclocheilus grahami
GTTTCTGCTTCCACTCAAAACAGGCATTTTCAAAATGATATAATAAATGACTTGTGGAGTATTTTGAGCTGAAACTTCACAGACACATTCTGGGGACACCAGAGACTTATATTACATATTGTAAAAAGGGGCAT
The DNA here is from genome assembly GCF_001515645.1 of Sinocyclocheilus grahami. Classification (NCBI taxonomy): domain Eukaryota; kingdom Metazoa; phylum Chordata; class Actinopteri; order Cypriniformes; family Cyprinidae; genus Sinocyclocheilus; species Sinocyclocheilus grahami. Next base: position 56,606 of record NW_015506800.1, read on the forward strand.
AATATGTCTCCTTTAATATTAGTCAACATGAACTAACAATGAACAAGCATTCATCTTAGTTCATGTTCATTTCAGCATTTACTAATGCATTATTAAAATATAAATTTTAAGCATTTAAGCATTCAGAATCTGTGTAGTGTTTTGGCATTGCGGTTCTGTTTGGACAGAGATTATATATATATATATATATATATATATATATACATGTATATGTGTGTGCGCATGTATATTTTATTTTATTACATTTTATAAGAACATAATCTGAGAATTATCCTATGAATTGAATTTATAACTCGGGATTGCTCGGAAACCGTACAAATTTATGAAATGTACATATTTCTAACTAAACATCATAAATATTACTCTGAAAAGTTTACAATCAAAATAAATTAATTTTACTTGCATAAACTTGCACGCTCACATTCATATTCTTTCATGCGTCAACAGGCAACATATTCATGTTTATCGACAAAACTCAGCCCTGAAAGTATGAGATATGGGGAGAATATATTTTAAAAACATTATTTTGACACTAATATAACTTTATAGACAATTCTACGAAAAGTGTTTTTGACACCTAACGGCTCAAAACGACCCGAACACGAAACACATTTATTAAAAAAAGGTTCCATCTCTTAAAACACAATTGTAAGAAATCAGAAAAATAAATGCGTATTTTGAGGATCTTCAAGCATTTGCAAAGTTGAATGGCCTTACTAAAAACTATGCATTTAAGATTTCTTTTTAAATGCATCTCTTCTGGAAACATGAACTAATAATGCTAACAAATGCATTGCTCATTATTAATGCACCAACTAATGTTTAACTAATAGGATCTTACTGTAAAGTGATGGACTTCTTTCTGAAGAAGGTTGTTGTGAATCCTGCCATGTGTGACTGGACATAATCACATTTATCACACGGCCAAACACATAAACACATGGACATAGACAAGAGAATGGCGTTTAATCGACTTCATTGCAGCATCTTTAGAGCTGAACTCTGACTGCTGAAGAGCGTAAATACTTCCGGCTAACAGCTTATAGTCTTTGGTTGTAGATGTAGCTTTTCCAAGATAGTTTGCACCTTTAACTTCATGAAAGCTTGTCACTGATGTCGATGTGTTCAGCAGACGCTTTTCAGCGTGCGTGTGTTTATCGGTCTTTGGTTTTGCAGACGGCGAGGTGGAAGGTGACGTCGAAGGAGGCTCTTCAGCGCATCGGCGAGTATTCAGAGGCGGCCATCACTATCCGAGGAACATATTTCCCACCGGGCAAAGAGCCCAAAGAGGGAGAGCGCAAGATCTACCTGGCCATCGAGAGTAAGTGTGCTCGCCGGATCCTCACTGAGTCACTGAGCGAACCGTGTCTGCGTGAATGATCCTGAATCAGTCTGTTGTTGTCAGGTGCCAACGAGCTGGCTGTGCAGAAGGCCAAAGCAGAGATCACACGGCTGATCAAAGAGGAGCTGATCCGTCTGGTGAGTCCGTCTGTCTGCCTGATTCTCCTCCGCTTGACCGCTGATCAGTCTCGCACTGCACATTCACTGACTGACCCAGCTTTCTCTCTGCTTTCAGCAAAACTCGTACCAGCCCACCAGCAAAAGCAGATACAAGGTTTTGTAGCCGAAGACCGAGGACAGACGACCGCTGGCGTTTCTTTCTTAATCCCACAATGCTTTCTGTTATGTGAGCTGATCAAACACCAGATCCACTGATCTGGACGCTTTTACCTTATTCTGATTTCTTGTAGTTTGCATCAGTCACCTTTAATATTTTAGAAAGCTCCATGTAATTGGTCAGTGAACTTCATTTGGAAATAAAGTGTTTTTTCCTCCATCCGTATGTATCTGTAATATCACTCGCGTCATCTCAAGCTTTTTCACACGGTTTTTACTGTCCCCGTTGTGATTTGCAGCAAGAAACAACTATAGAGCTTTCAGATATTGTTGAAGGAATCGTTCGGCCACAAAATAAAAATTCCCGTTTCAAATCTTTACTCGATATATTTGCATATCGGCCTTATTTTTAATGTAATGTGCCAGACTTCCGGTGATATTACTGATTAACTGCTATTATATTTATTAGTCATAAACACTTACTTTGTTATTCTTGTCATTTACCTATTGTGTGTCTATAAACATGAGGCGTTGTGATTGGCTGAGTTTGATGATGTCACCTGTCATTCAAAACGGCAGCCCGCCCAGGCGTCTCAGCGCGCGTCAGAATGCTGCACCGCAAACGGCTGTGATTGGTCCATCCTGAGGTGCGCTGAGTAAAGTAACAGCTGTCAGCAGCGTCTCCATCAGTCTGAACAATGATGTGCGTCTCAATAACGACGCAGACGCGTTTAAACGGATTTGGGAGGAAAGAGTTAAAGTAAGAATGACGTGTTATTTAGATCATCGTGTCTGAAGAACTCGGCTCTCCAACGCGGTCGATGCAGCTGCGCGCAGCACTCAGTGCGCATGCGCGTTATCCTTTGAGTTCTTAATATTTAATATCAATGGCTGACGCTGATTTCTAAAGCATCTCCTAAAATTGTGAAAGAAGATTTGACACGTTTTCTGAACATCGAGGTGAACGTCAATCTCTTGTTTTATTCGATGAGCTTCGGTCAGAATTCATCAGTAGCACCAAAATGGGACAAAAATGTCACGTTTAACCCTTTCCGCTCCAGCGTCGACATTAAAGCGAGGTACAGTCGCTGATCATCTCTGAAAACATGATGTTTCTGTCTGTGTGCATGGACCGTAATGTGTTTTCAAGCGTATTGTTTCCTTAGTCAGCCTGTGATTAGTTGGAGACAGAACTGAAGGGGTTTTGTCATGTGCACTAGTGACAGCTGTGTGCCTTTATAATGTTAGTGTCACAGTTAATGCTATGCGCTGATCAAGCCCTGACTGATGCACGATCAGACTTGATCAAATATTATAAGAGCTTCTGAAACAGGATCTGCATACATTCTCTCACACACACACACACTCTCTCTCTCTCTCACACACACACACACACACACACACACTCTCTCTCTCTCTCACACACACACACACACCTCACACACACACACACTCACTCACACACACACACTCACTCACTCTCTCACACTCACACTCACTCACACTCACACACACACTCACACTCACACACTCACACTCTCACACACTCTCACTCACTCACACACACACTCACACACTCACGCGCACTTCACTCGCTCTCACACTCACTCACTCGCTCTCACACTCACTCACTCACTCTCACACACTCTCTCGCTCTCACACACTCTCTCTCTCACGCGCACACACGCACACACTCTCTCACGCACACACTCACTCACTCACTCTCACACACTCTCTCTCTCACACGCACACACTCTCTCACGCACACACTCACTCACTCACTCACTCTCACACACTCTCTCGCGCACTCACTCACTCACTCACTCACTCACTCTCTCACACTCTCTCTCTCTCACACACTCTCTCACGCGCACACACACACACAGACTATTTCATGAAGAGCTCCAGCTGCGGAGTTTAACACCGAAAACTTGAAGATCCCATGAAATGAGTTCAGTCCATGACTGTGAGCTTGATGATGATGATGATGATGATGATGATGCATCCTGTTCTGATTATTCACTCTAAGGCAGGACACTGCAGGTGAACAGAGTAACACATGTATCTAACAGAACTCACCATACTCTCCACTGATTAATCACTGTAACCGCTTAGTATTACAGCTTTCTGAAATGTAGTTTGAATATGCAAATGTGACATTATATAATTAAATATGTACACATTTGCATACACAACTGAAATCTAAGCATAGGATAAAGTCAGGATCATAATTCTTGTTTCGTTGACGTACTAAAGTTTTTTTTTTTAGAGGGAATTATGAATTTCTCTTTTTATCTCTCCATAAATCAGAAAATACTGTCAACAGACAGAAAACAAACACATTTTCACCATGTTTTTAGGAGTAAAATGATGTATAAATCAGTGTAAAGGATACAGTGGGTATAGAAACGAATCGGCTTCCTTTAAAATAATCACATGTTGTTGCTTTGCAGTCTGAAATGAAGAAATGAAGACAGTAGAGACAAATCCCAACAGACTAAAGGCTGTAATTAAAGCAAAAGCTGCTTCAACAGAATACTGACACATGGGGCTGATCCTCAGTAATTCTGTTTTTTATTTGTTTTTCTGACATGTTGGTGTTGTATCGTTCACTTGGATGAGTAAATACAGCTGGATAAAACACAAACTGTGTCCGTCTTCATTTCAGACTGCAAAGCAACAACATGTGATTATTTTAAAGGAAGCCGATTCGTTTCTACACCCACTGTAAAAAAAAAAAACCAGGCTGAAGGGGTTTTGTCATCTTTATCCCCTTTCTCACGTGCATCTCTCTCCTGGCGTCTGTCAGCAGAAGATGATGAGCCAGGTGTCCAGCAGCAGCGATTACTGCGTCGACAGCAGGCCGTCGTGTTTAGCCGAGGACGGGAGACTCTCGCCGAGCCACTTTGATTTGTGCCCCACCAAGTTCTATCAGTCCTTCCTTCCTCAGCGCTCGCGGCAGATGTGCTTCGCTTACCTGCCTCCTCCAGCCGCCGCCGTCCTCAAACCCACACCGTGCCAGAGGCAGGACTGCCACGAGGAGCCGCCGCTGTCCCCGGGGCCCGCGGTTGCTCAGGGCAACAACAAGAGTGGGGACTCCAAGAAGAAGAGTGCGTCAGGGAGGTCTGGTAAACGCGGGCGTCCGGCGGGCACCACCAAATCAGCCGGATACAGAACCAGCACAGGCAGACCTCTGGGCACCACCAAGGCTGCCGGCTTCAAGACCAGTCCGGGGCGGCCGCCGGGCACCACCAAAGCTGCGGGGTATAAAGTGAGTCCTGGTCGCCCGCCGGGGAGCATCAGGAGCCAGTCCCGCCTGAGCAAACTGAGCTACAGCGCCTGCAGCGGAGCCGCGTTTCCCTACAGCATCATGCACAAACCTGGAGCCTGTGACGCTGCGCTGAAGGAGGAGACGACCGCAGAGTAACAGTGCACCCTTCATTTGTGATATTACATTAAAGGTTCAGCCAAAATTAAACTGTGCTCACCCTCATTTCATCAGAGATCAGGATGAGTGTGTTTCTTCATCAGGTTTGGAGAAATGTAGCACTGCATCAGTGTCTCAGCAATGGATGCTCTGCAGTGAATGGGTGCCGTCAGAATGAGAGTCCAAACAGCTGATAAAAACATCACAATAATCCACACCACTCCATCAGTTAACATCTGGAGAAGACAAAAGCTGAAACTAATCCAGCATTAAGACCTTTTTAACTCAAATTCAAGTCTATAATCCATAATAACTCTTCCTCCAGGGAAAAAGTGGTCTGGTCTGAATCAGGAGAGAAATCTGCACAGATCAAGCAGCGTTTACAAGCCAAAATGGCTTTAGTGGGTTATTGTGATGTTTTTATCAGATGTTTGGACTCTCATTCTGACGGCACCCATTCACTGCAGAGCATCCATTGCTGAGACACTGACGCAATGCTACATTTCTCCAAACCTGATGAAGAAACACTCATCCTGATCTGGGATGGACTGAGGGGGGGGGAGCACATTTTCAGAACATTTTCATTTTGGCTGAACTATTGCGTTACCTTTAATGCATCCTTATGCAAGCTTTCTGTCTTCTGTGTGTAACCCAAAATACTGAATTCACATCATGTTGGAAAGATCGTATTTGTTGATGTTGATCGCACATACCATGTTGTAATTATAAGTGGGAAAAGAGTAACTTCCTCTAATCCTGTAATTCAGGATTTGTTGAATTGAATGAAATCATTATTTTTCAAATTTACAATTAAACTCAAAAATCGAAGTCGCGTTCAAAATAATAGTATTGAACAATTACAACCAAGTATATAACGATTCACTTTACAGCACCACTGAATAAAAACAGCAAAAAAACACATTCTTTATTCATTTGGTCAAAGTACAGCTTGTAGAAAAGGTACATTAACATCTTGCTCTGACCAAAGTGAATTGAACACACCTGACATATTAATTATAAAAATACGAACTTCCCAGGAGGATTGAACGCACCAATATTACCTACTTTTACGAGGCCCTCATTTGAGCTTTTTGGAGCTTGATCAGAAAGAGAGCAGCGTGAACTTTCTGCCAAACATCTACTTTTGTGTCACACCAAAGAACGTTCTGAACAATGGTGACGGGATATTCATTTTTCTTTGAATTAACTCTTTAATGTTTGCTAATGTATTTGGGTCAGTGTTTTCCATCAGTGTATTTTTGTTAGTGTTTGGCTGCGTTTCATTGGGCTACATGTTTTTGCGAAGCCTTGGATTGGGTTGTTTTCATGAATCATGTCTGTTTTTTTTCTTCCTTGTCTAGAATGCAAAAAATGCTGTTACAAGCCCCGCAGTTCCTCCTCAGCGGCTTCCCCGTACGAAACCAAAAAACCCCTCCGCCAATCAGCGTCATGCCATCGGAGGCCTTTTCTCCAGCGGCCGTGTGTCTAGACGGCGGTCAGTCGAGAAACGCTCTGCCGGTACCCATCCACAGCGCTCTGCCATCATACTCCTGAACTCCTGCACGTGTCTGTCTCACACACACACACACTCACACACGTGATTTCTGTCACATATTATTTGTCACACGTGATCTCTGTCACACAAACAAACACATAATCTGTCACACACATGATCTCTGTCACATACGTAATTTCTGTCACAAATGATCTGTCACACACACACACACACACACACATGATCTTTGTCACACAAGTGATCTCCATCTCACACACATAAACACGTGATCTCTGTCACACACATGATCTCTCTCACACACACACACACACGTGATCTGCGTCACACACACACGTGATCTCCGTCACACACACATAAACACGGGATCTCTCTCACACATGTGATTTCTCTCTCACACACACACATGATCACCATCACATATGATCTCCGTCACACACACATAAACATGTGATCTCTCTCACACACACACACACACACACACATGCTCTCTCTCACACACATGATCCCCCTCACACACACACACACACACACGTGATCTCTGTCACACACGTGATCTCCATCACACACACGTGATATCCGTCACACACATGATCTCCATCACACACACACACGTGATTTATTTATGCTACTCAAGAAGTTCCAGTTTGATCTGTGTGGTGGATTTGGTTTGACACTCTGTTTGATTAAGTTGACTTGTGTGTCATACTGATCATCGGTTGATTGCTCAAGCCTGGGCGATGTATTGGTTAGGGATGGGCGATACCACTTATTTTGTTTTCTATACGATACCGATATTTTTCAAGGCAGTATCGTCGATACCGATACGATACTTCTGAACTAAACTTTTAAATGATGAAATGTATTCAATTATTAAATTACTAAGAGTAAAATGGGTAATAATAAGCACTTAACTTTGTTTAAAAAGTTATTGCACAAACTATGTAGGCTACAATTTCAGTTTGTTTATTGTGAAATAACTCTGTCCTTCTGTCCTCTGATAAGCATTGTTCAGGGCTGCCGTTACCAAAAGCTTTAATGCTTTCTTATGATACTTTTGGGAAACGCAGCCCTGTTTGAATGCACTGTCAGCAGTGAGTGAACGCTCTCTGTGATGGATTGGTTCTGTTTTGCAACATTTGCGTGTGTTCAGATGAGCAGGAAAATATTTCTATCCTACACAATTACTCGCTAACAAAGGTTATTCGT
>NW_015506800.1:64601-67770 GCF_001515645.1 Sinocyclocheilus grahami
CACACACACACACACACACACACACACACGTGATATCTGTCACACACACACACACACACACACACACACGTGATCTCCGTCACACAGATCACTGAACTCTTCTGACTGCGGTGGGCCGTTTGGCCGTTCCTCCACTGAGGTTGGTGTTTTTCATGTAAATACGTCTGTAGCACTCTGTTATCACTCTGAATGTCCATTGCATGTCATGTTGGGTTGTTAGTGGGCTCGTTTCTTAAGCTTGATTTACATAGTGACACGATAATGAAGATGACTTCACAACGAGTGCAATAGTTTCATTGAAATGTGTTTCTCCCATTCCAGCACTCCACCAAAGAACTCCAGCAGCTCTCTCTAGCGTGTGCATGTTCAGTGGGTCCGTGACTGGAGATGTGATGCAAACATGACACACGCGTTTTCATTACACACATCAATTACAACACGTCTTGTAATAGTTCCTTTTGTATTGTATCAATTATTCTGATGATGATTGTTGGTGTGGGAATGCTGTCAGCATCTTGTGAAGAAGTGATGTAAAAATCTTCATATTGGTTTAATATCAGGATGATTGAGATGAGTAGTGCGTAGCCTGCGAGTAGCAGTGTGTGGCATTAAGCACAGGTTTATGTTCAATATCTGTTACATTCATATAATCAGTGACCTGGGCTTTTATTTTTTCCTCATTTATATACTTTGTAATACAGTTACAGTATGAATATTTACATGTTTTATTAAAATGTAACTACATCAAGGAAGTCTTACTGCTGTTTGTTTCATTCTACACCATTAAAATAACCGGATATCCATTGATTTTTATTTTACTTTAATGGTTTTAAAGTAGCGTAGAATGTAAACAATAGTAGGCCTACATATGTAGAGATGCATGTGAACAACACAGAAATAGCCCATATTTCACAAATAATCACAGACAAATCCCACACTGGTTACAGATATGATTTAGATTCAGTAGCTCGAGGTATAAATCACATAAAGAGTGTTACAGTGGGCAGATAGTGTACTGAACTGCTCGAGTGCAATGCGTACACATAATTCACTTCAAATGTATTTGTATAGCGCTTTTCACGATGCTGCTTTTAACTCTTCATGTGTATTTTCGACTCCTCGACCTGCAGTGGCCTGTGTTTAACTCTATTTAATTGGGGGATATTGTTTCACAGGCCAGGAGGGAGTTTCTCTCTTCTGAGGTTTGTCAGTCCGCTGCGACCGGAGGAACATCACGGCGTCCAGCTCTTCTCCGGTACCGCTCGCTCGGTGCAGCCCCCTGAAGAGCTGCACTCATATTCATCCAGTAGCCTCTTCTGCTCACCGAGGCAAAACACACAAACATTGTGAAACATTGTTGCAGTGTTCTGTGTGAGTATCTGTTACACTGTAATGTATTTCTGTATTCCTCCAGTCTTCAGCGTCACATGATCTTCAGAAATCACTATAATATGCTGCTTTCTGATTATTTATCCTGATGATTATCCTTCAAAAGTTTGGGCTAAGTGTGATTTTTTTTTAAAGTAAAGACATTGATAATGTTACAAAAGATTCTATTTCAAATAAATGCTGTTCTTTTGAACTTTCTGTTCATCTGTGAATCCTGAAAAATAAAATGTATCAGTTTCCACAAAGATATTAATGTTTTCAGCATTGATGATAATCAGAAATGTTTCTCGAGCAGCAGATCAGCATATTATACTGATTTCTGAAGATCATGTGACACTGAAGACTGGAGGAATGATGCTGGAAAGTATTGTCCTCGGGATCTCAGTGCACATACTTGTGGAATAAATAAGAATCTGCTCGTGTTGTTGTGTACTTGTTTACTTCTGTTCTGGTAAAAGCCAAAAGCAAAAGAAAGACACTGATATGCAAACTTAAAATGCAAAGCTTGTCTGAGATACTTGGACACCTCGCGCAGATGAAAGCACGTGACAGTAGTTGGCATACTTCTGTTAACTCACACGAGTAAGTAGCGCACTAGCACTCCATTGAGAACACAGCCCAGCACGGGTTGGTGAAGTAACTGAAGGATGCATCCATCACCCACAATCCTCTGCACTCACTGCAATTCATGAAAAAGCTGAGAGAAAATCAATGAGCACTGAGCTCATCTATAATGAGCTGCAAGACAAACACATGAGCTGCGTTCTAAATGATGCAGTATGCACACTATGTACTCAGTCCTGTAGTGTATGAGTAATATAAGGTTGTTTTGTCATTCATAATTGGAGTCTGTTAGCCCCGCCCCCTTCACTGCGTGATTAAAGCTGCGACAGTCGAGTGCATGAAGTGTCCAACATTCCACACTTAATCAGTTAATTAAGTGCATCATCCGGGTATTTCAAGTGCACTTTTTCTTTTTGGGATTTTCAGTGTGAATGCACTACTCGCACTAGCTATACTACAAAACATCATAGAGTAGTGCATAAGTAGGTGATTTGGGACGCACCTATGGATTTGGAGATGTTGTTGTAAATCGTCATTACCTGTACTGCATTAATACAAAGTCAGTTAAGATGAATATTTTAATGAGTATTTTGTCGCGTGACCTCGGGAGGCGGGTCGTGCTCACAGAGCGCCTCAGTCTCGTGTTTAGACTCCTGCTCTAGTGCTCAGCTCAGCAGGACAGCAGCAGGACAGCAGCTCATCAGCACAGCAGCACAGCAGGGATATAAGCACGCAGTGTAGGAAGGGTACTAGCGCGCATCAGCCAGCACTGAGCAGAGCTGTTATTGTGATCAGGCGGACTCGGGGCACACCTTCAGCGGGTTAATGTTCACTCTGACCTGCGGCCGTCACTGGCCGAGCGCTCTGACCAGACTAGCCCGCTGTTACAGCCGCGCAGGGGAAATGGTAAGACAAGCTACAGACTGTATCAAACACACTAATAACTCATTTTGAGCGAGATGTCGAACGCTTTGGCGGCCGCGCGTGATTGTGACGTCGGCAGCTGCTCGACCAATCAGCGACTCCCGCACGAGCTCAGCACGAGCGAATAATCTGATCGATCTCGTTTGATTTCCACGAAAATGAGACGTCGTGTTTTTAAGAGACGTCAGATGTGTCCCGGATGACACGCGACAGCGCCATCTAGCGGAGATCTCTCTCTCTGTGTGTGTGTGTGTGTGTGTGTGTGTGTGTGTGTGTGTGTGTGTGTGTGTGT
>NW_015506800.1:68335-68715 GCF_001515645.1 Sinocyclocheilus grahami
CCTCGCGCAGATGAAAGCACGGGACAGTAGTTGGCATACTTCTGTTAACTCACACGAGTAAGTAGCGCACTAGCACTCCATTGAGAACACAGCCCAGCACGGGTTGGTGAAGTAACTGAAGGATGCATCCATCACCCACAATCCTCTGCACTCACTGCAATTCATGAAAAAGAGCTGAGAGAAAATCAATGAGCACTGAGCTCATCTATAATGAGCTGCAAGACAAACACATGAGCTGCGTTCTAAATGATGCAGTATGCACACTATGTACTCAGTCCTGTAGTGTATGAGTAATATAAGGTTGTTTTGTCATTCATAATCGGAGTCTGTTAGCCCCGCCCCCTTCACTGCGTAATTAAAGCTGCGACAGTCGAGTGCAT
>NW_015506800.1:70026-70925 GCF_001515645.1 Sinocyclocheilus grahami
GTGTGTGTGTGTGTGTGTGTGTGTCTGTGAGTGTGTGTGTGTATGTATATATATGTTTGACATCATGCATTTACAATATTTGCTATAAACAATGATGCATGATATAGTGCTGTGTTCAGGCCGCAGACTGGCTGTCCTCCGCGGAGCGAGAGCAGTTCCTCCTGGAGCTCAAGGCCACCGGATGGATGGAGGTCGAGGACCGCGACGCTCTTCACAAGGAACTGCACTTCAGAAGCTTTAACCAGGTCTGCCACTCCACACACCTAGACCTCCGAGCATCTCTAGATGTCGCTGCCTCTCTAGCAAACAAAGCTGGATGCCAAACTCTTGTTCTTGATCTGCAGAGTCTCTTGAATCCAGAGCACTTTTTCAAACAGGCCTGAGTTTGTGTTCAGGGCCGTCGTGCTCCAAATGGCTTTTACAGAGAGACGCAGAAACGCCTGAAATCCCGCTCTCGCTTTATTAGTTGCAGGTGTAAACCAAAGCACTTTGTTCTGGAAGCCCTTTTCTCAAACCCTTGTTGAGCAGCATGTGTTTTGACGGCCGAGTGAAAGACGGTAGATACTAAAAAAATTATTTAATAACAGTTTGAAAGAAGTCTCTTCTGTTCACCAATGCTGTTTTTATTTGATCAAAATACAGTAAAACTTATTAGTTCAAAACAGCTGTTGTCTATGTGAATCTCTGTTAAACTGTAATGTATTTCTGTGATGCGCAGCTGTATTTTCAGCATCATTCCTCCAGTCTTCAGTGTCACATGATCTTCAGAAATCAGTATAATATGCTGATCTGCTGCTCGAGAAACATTTCTGATTATTATCAATGTTGAAAACAGTTGTGTTGCCCAATGTTTCTGTGGAAACTGATATATTTTATTTTTCAGGATTCACAGATGAACA
>NW_015506800.1:71500-73747 GCF_001515645.1 Sinocyclocheilus grahami
ATGTTCAGCTGTTCTTTTTAATAGTCAACTTATTTTCAGGTCATCGTCATAACAGCCCTGTAAACTTAGTCAGAGGCACGAAGATACATCTTTCATTTCATCACGCTGAATGCTCACTAAAAACTGACACAGTCATCACATTTTCAAGTAATTTCATGTTTCATTTTGATGTGACACAAAGCAGGAGAGTTGTTTACTTACTTAATTTTCTTCATTCAGACCGAGAGCTCGCACGAAAACAAGAGGCGGGATTTATCACACGAACCAATCACATCCAATCATAACTGATCATATCCAATTATAGCGCAACGGAGGTGTTGCCTCCTCTCGCGTAATTTTCTCCCATTCATCTCAATGAGCCTCCAGAAAAGTCAGGCACACTTTAGGGTCTCTGTAGAAAGTCAATGGACTGAAGGGAGGCAAGCCTCCGCTGTAACTTTACCTGCGGGTGTCGCTGTTGGACAGTGTTACTTTATAAAAACTAGTGACTTTTAGACTTTTAATGGCTCTCTCGCTCTCTCTCTCTCTTTCTGTGTATATAAGTGTAACTCTCTCTCTCTCTCGCTGTATATGTCAGTCTGTATTACCGTGAGCCACAGCAGAGCTGTTCTTGGCAGCAATTGAAGTTTTGATCAAAATGATTTCTTTCACAAACAATCAGATTGGTTCAAATGTTTCATGTGCTTCAGAAAACCACTAACTATCCCATTAGTCCCTCTGTTTCTCTTTCACGCTGTCTTTTGTTCACTTTGTTTGCCTCTCCTTGTAATAGTGGCCTCACGTTTTTCCATTTGCACATCTCAGTCGTTCTCGTTCTCTCTTTTGCATGTAGTTAGATTTCGGCGTCCTTCATCTCCTGCCTGTTCCCTGGACTCTAGACGGCGCAGATGAAGGACACTGATTTCTCTTGTTTTCCAGAACAGATATCTAAACATCCTTAAATCAAGATGCATCTACTGCAGATGCACAATGCACGTACAGAGTCTTGTATTCTGAGAATTAGATCAAAATCAAGTGAGTTTTTGTTTAAGAAACATCTGTCAATGGGGAATTGCAATCGGTTGGCAGATATTTGTTCTTTTAATCATAAACTCACTTAATTTTCATCATGGTCCTTATAAAACAAGACTTCGTATCTGATGTCATTTTGCTTCTCAAGTGAATGATCTTTAGACGTTTGGAAACGAGACAAAAATACTGCGGAAAAACATCAGTGTGATCAGAAGATACAGTAACAGTTATTGCCATGCTCTAGAGTTTGTGATTAATGAAGAATTGTGTTTTCAAACACTGAAGTGTTAATAATTCAAGACATTTACATTTAGAGTATTGTGTTCCAATCCTTATTCCAGTCTATCAGAGCCATTAACAAAATTAAGAACGCTCTAGTTCTATGGTGCATCGCTGGACTGCAAAATCAATAGATGCATCAGTTTTTCAAAGAGAGGACAGACTCTTTTGATTCTATGATTTTGGTGGCCACAGTAAAATTTGGGTCCTCAAACAAAAGCAACCATTGATGTTGAATCAGAGTCCGAGATTTAAACAGACTATGATGCATGTCAGTGCCGTATTATTCAGGAGAGAGTTATATCAAGCTGATTGGCAGCTGTTGGCATCAGGAGGGCCGGGGCCCCTGACAGGAGCCGTAATCACGCTCATTATGCTATGAAGCGTCTGACGCGATGATCACGCTTCGAGCGAGACGTTGGCAGCCTGACGCAGCCTCCGTAGCCCAATCTGTGTGCGTTTAGGCCGGTGAGCATGAGCCCAGTGCTGCTCGAGAAAGCCGATCTGTAAATAGCAGCACATGTGTTCGAAAGCCACCCTGGCGTCCACATGGGCTCATCCAGTGTTTTATGACAATCATGCCTTAATAACAGAAAATGCCCCTAAAGTGGCGTGCGGGGAAACGTGCGGCGGTGGTTCTGATTATTCCAGATGAGGGCCTGTAACATGTCAAGACTAATTACCCGCTCCTGACAGAGCGAAGGCGATGGCTGCACACAATACAAAGCAAACAAAAGACCATGAGCACTCTGTCCTTGACCTCTTCAGTGCCTATTAGAGGCCGAGTCCGCTTGCGTATTTAACCCTCTGGTCCTCTTCGTTTAGGAGTCACACTTGCCTCCTTCGCGGTCAAAAGTGACCGAAGCCTTGAAATGTAACTTTTTTTATTTTTTATTTTATTTTTATTTTTTATTTTTTTTCAGGAAAATCAATGTAATGTATTTTTGTTCAATGTTT
>NW_015506800.1:74245-74634 GCF_001515645.1 Sinocyclocheilus grahami
ATTGATATTTTATTCAATGTAATTCAATAAATGTTAATAAAACTTAACTCCCATTAATTTCCTATGCCGGTCATTTAGGGCCCGAGGGGTTAATGTGGCACAACACAAGCTGTTTGATTTCGTTTAGCACTCTGATATGTCTGCGCTTCAGAGCTCAAGGCAGATCGAATCAGACCAGGTCAATAATGAAAGCTTATTTGGTTGTCATATACTGACTTGTTTTGGTTTTTTTGCCTGACAGAAACCAAAGGCCATGAAGGAAATGTTTTGGCGATCGTTAACATGCCCTGCTATTGAATAATGGCCAATATTCCTAATGAAAGCTGAGCAAAAGCAGACCGTGTGTTTAAATTGCCGATGGAGTCGAGTTGCAGGATTTTGTCAATCAC
>NW_015506800.1:74664-104496 GCF_001515645.1 Sinocyclocheilus grahami
GTTTGATAAAATAGCCAATTGTGTTACATCATGTGTTCCCCAAATTACTTACAATATACGACACTCGTAATTTCCTCCTCTTTTTTTTTTTTTTTTTAAACTACTCCTGTTTCATTATGAGAGAGTTTGGCCAAGCCCACAGATTTGTCTGCGAAGGCTTGTGTACAATGGCGGTTCAGTTGACTTAATTAGCTAAGGAAGTATTTAAAGGCTTAATTGAGATTGCATTGGGAAATTGCTCTGAAACAGCCAGTGCGTTTTATTCTCACAGGCGGTTTAGCTCGAGCGAGATCTGCCCTCTGATTGGAGGACGCAGAAACTCGGTCATCCTCCGATCTCAGCTAAACATGAGCTGGCATACTCTCACTATTTAGATGGACTCTACAGAACATCTCTATTCACTTTGCCAAAACTGCAGTCCATGCCTCGGTTAAATATGAACAGATTGTCCTATTACAGTGTGTTATTGCATTTAAGCATGTATGTTACTTTATTAAAAATATATTCCTTTAAAAAAAATGTTCAGTCAATTTTGAAAAAAAAAATGTTTTTAACTTTATTGGAATGGTACGAAACATGGTAAAGGTTTTGGCACTTGCTATGTGAACACACAAACTTAAATAATGGACGTGATTCGAAAAGGTCAATGGTCCTGAAAAAAATAGTCACTTGTGTTGTTTTCTGTAAAAATGACCACATTGGAAACAAATGGGAAGCGAATTTCATCTAGTGGAAACGTTTGGTACTACGTCCAAACAAAAGCTCTCTGAAAGCTCCTTGTTTTTACCAAATGTGGAACACAACTTGTTTAGATTTATGCCTTTGACTTTCAAGCACTTTTAGAGTGAAACATGTTTCACTTCACTTCACTTCACTTTTTTTTCCCTTCAGCAAAAATCTGCCAAGTGTCTTTAAAAGAGACCAAACTTAAGCCTGTGCTCATTCAAGTTTTATGTTTACAGTTTAAGTTGGAAATTTCATTTTCAGGTCTATGCTCAAAAAGGGGTTAACAGGTAATGAATAAATCATAACTAATCCATAAGAATATTTTAGTATTATAAAATACACCACTAAAAATACAAAATATTAATTAAAAAAAAAACATGACCAAATAAAGCATTTGTGACGAGCACGTGAGCAGCACCAAGCATTATTTTGTGTTGATCAGCTAATAATCAAGGAGAACCTGTCTGGTGTAAAACTATGGTGCTTAAACTGTGTGCTAGATGAGTGAATCCAGTGGTTTTCTTTTCCTCAGGCGTTCGGCTTCATGTGTCGAGTGGCTCTGCAAGCAGAGAAGATGAACCATCATCCGGAGTGGTTCAATGTTTATAACAAGGTAATAACTTCAAACCCAGCCACGTATTTCTCACTCTTAAGCAGCAGTTTATAATGTTTTTTCCAAATGTTTAACATGAATACACTGTGTTTAAAGTACATGAGAGGCCACACGCATCAGGCCTTTGAAAGTGTCGCGTTAGCATAGCAAACAATCGCACTACGTAGTGCACTAGCTCACATTTCATGTCAGGCCGAGTGAGAAAAGTGGAGCGAGCGCTAGGAAATAATCCTGATGATCTGTAGTGGAAATTTTCTTTGTGAAATAAGCAGTAGTGGTTTTGTAAATCAGCTTGCTGTGTGGTAGGCTGACAACAATTCTGTCTTTATTAAAGTGTCTGCAATACAGGACAAACTTGGGCTGTTCTCAATACTCATTATTGCAGTCCCCCAACACACAGATAGCGGACATCACTGTGCCATCAGCATAAAAATTAAAACTAGCATTCATGATGATAACATCAACATGTTTAATAAAAAATAGAGGCCCCAAAACGGAGCCCTGAGGAACACCCCTAGTGATCTGTAAAGGTGTGGATGTATCGAAAGCTAGCTGTTGATCATTTCTGGCTGTCTTTCAGGTCCAGATCACTTTATCGACACATGACTGTGGAGGACTGTCAAAGAAGGACATTCGACTGGCCAAATTCATTGATAAGGTGGCTCTGTCCCTGTAGCAGCTCTTCCTTCTGGATTGTACATTCATTTTCAATATTTCAAATCTTTTGTATTGTATTCCAAAAAAGGGAAATAGGGCAATGTGTTAATTTCACATAGGTGTGTGTTTAAAATCACTCTTGTTGATCCGATCTACATGATTATGGAAAATGTGTATCAAACAGATGATGGAATACTGTGAGTGTGGATCCATGTCATATTCATTAAATATCTGATACAATTTCAAATTATTTGTTCAGGTGCATATTTACATATGAAAATATATGCATTAAAAATGTATAATGTTAATAGAATTCATCTTACTCAAAACTCATAAATATAGAAATAAATGTATGATAATTGCTTTGTGCAGTGGGCTGGTAAACTTCCCTGAATGAAAAGAAATGCACAAATTTATTTCTCAAACAATTCTTTACGGGTATAAGTATCAAAACAATGTCTTTATTGCACCGCATCAAAGCAGTCAGTACAGCACAGTCAAGAAAGTTTACTAAACTCTGGACTAGCTTTGACTCTTGCTGCTGATTTGAATGACGATGCTCTCAAAACTGCACAAGGAATCTCTTATTTACATCACGTCTGCACTTTCTTATGAGATGATTCGCAAGTGTGCAGAACTGCATTAAACAAAAACTCTGGCGTTTTCAGCAGTGAGTGAATTCTGACCAGTGTAAATGCCTCTGATTGACCATTGCATTCATGAAATCATCAGAAATGTCTTTGATTGGCTACATTGCTCAACACTGCAAAAACATGTTGTAAATGGTAACTTTTGACATACTCCAAATGTTGTCATATCTTCAATTGCTTTTGCTTTCATTTGAGGGTATTTAAAATCATCTAACACCCCTGTAGAACCAGACCTGGGCTTGGCTAATCGCTCCAAATTGCAGCGGGGCTGACATCAGGGATTCCAAGACTAACGATATGCATTCCAAGACTAACGATATGCATATACCGGGTTAATCAATAACCCGGTAATGCAGGAAAAACATTTTTACAAGACTTTAAAAAAAAAAATTTTTTAAATCAGGTTATTCGTCAGTAGTGACGTCATAAAGTAATTTTTATATTTTGTATACATTTTTAAAATTTAAGTCCATACATTTCATTTATAATGAGAGCTGATGATAAAACCCCAGAGTACTCTGAAATGTCAGCAGGAAACTTGTACAGACTCATATTTTCCTTTCATTCAGTTTCTAAGCATGCAGCATTTTGACTGTACCACACTTACTTAGGCTACACAAGATGACAACACATTTTCATAATTTCTTGGGACAAGAAAGAGTCTGAATGTACAATATGTTTCCTTTAAAGCGCAGTAAGGATACCTTCCTATCATATTGACATGTGCACCTCAGTGAGCTGACAGAACACAGGTTAAGTTGAGCTCTGCTTTGTTGCAATACTAATGGCCAATCTAATTAACTCACTCTTTACTGAAAACTACTGCACCAACACTTTACACAAACCTTGGATGTTGTGGAAAAACAGAGCTAGGTGGAGTTAGCAGTAGAAAACATCATCTTCAGGAATTGTAGTTTGGCATTCGCAAGAATAGTATTTCTTGTCCGCTGCTAGAAGTCAAATGTTGTGGTGTTTGGGGACTAGCCAGAGCAATCAAATATCTGTGAATCAAGATAACAAGGTCAAAGCAACTCCTACATGTCCTTCCATTTGAATTAATTTTACTGGGTTAAATTTCCACCCCAATCGTATTGGTCTCTCTCTCTCTCTCCAGTCACCAATAGGCCTTTGTAATGAACAAACTGTTCCTTCTGTGGTCCAGGTCCTCCAATAACATACTGGCTTCATCCTCAGAGCTGACCCAGAGCATCCATATATTTGCAGGTAGCACCGCACAGGTTATTGAGGGTTTGCCATGCCTCAGTCAAAAGAGATTTTTTTGAGAAACTCTGAAGAAAAGTTGATGTTTATCAGACTGGAAATGGTTTCAAAACTATTTCAAAAGAGTTTAGGATCCACCAATCTACCAGGCAGATTGTACAAATGGAAGAAATTCAACACCACTGTCCAGGCCCCAATATACCCCTTGGTTTTGAATGAAATCCAGCCAAAACGAAGGTGATTTTGAGTTTGTTTTGGTGGTTCGAAACCGCTTGTCAGGACAAACCTTCAGGAAAACTTTGACTGTTAAACACCACCTAATTGTCATTGGCAGATGATGACTTAAAAGGCGGGTGTAACCTGGGGCTCCATCTATAGATGTTTTGTTTTACTTTTTCCAATTTTGGCAAACTACACTGTCTACTGGCTTGGGAGAATTTTTTTTTAAGAAACTGGGATTGAATGTCCGCTATTATTTTGCATTACAACCACACCTTACCATCCCCAGACTGATGGCTTGGCTGAATGTTTAAACCAAACCTTGAATAGCATGCTGTGCAAAGTTTTGACTGGCACCAGTGGCTATGTTACCTGAGGGATGGGCAGCTCTGGCACTCACTTTCTTGCAGAGTTTAGCTCCAATTCTAATCAAACACCTAAACAAGATAATCAAGATCAGGATTCAGGGTTACTAGAAACCTACATGTAGGATTGCCTGTTTGATCTGGGTTGGAGCTAAACTCTGCAGGACAGTGGACCTCGAGGGCCAGAGTTGCCCACTCCTGCTTTACCTAGTGGTTGCTCACCAAAAGGTGAAAAGGCCTCCATGGGATTCTCTCAAGTTGCTTTGTTGTATGGTCAGCAGGTAAGAGGACCTCTGGACCTGCTAAAAGAACTGTTGGAGGGGCCTAAGAATGGTATATGCAGTGTGGTCCAATATGTAATCCAATATGTAATTTCTTCTGGAAGAAATTACATCACTAGCCCAGGGGCCCAGCACTTTCAGGAAACCTGGTGTGATATGAGTGCCAGGGAGGGATCCTTAGTGCCAAGTTCTACTGTTGCTGACCACAAATGAAAGCAAGTTGTTTTGTTGGCATAGAACCTAAAGTATTGTGAATGACTGGCAGTATCACCTGCAAGATCTCCATGCTGGAGTGGGGTAAGAATGAGCAAGACTGCCATATTAACTTGCTGAAAGAAGGCCACCTCAGGGCCGAGCCAGTAAGTACACCACTCTTTGTGCTATTGGTAAGGAGGATAAACCAGCAGAGCAGTACTTCCAAACTTGTTGATCACAACAACTCCTGGATGTTTCCCATCTAGAGCAACCTCAAGGAGACCAGGCAAACAGTTGCTGGACATAGAGCTTATTAGGAGAAACCTAGATTTACTAACCTGGTGCTACATGAATTCATCCATAGGGAGGTAACCCCAACCCTTCGAATGAGTCATTGAACCATTCATCAGTGAGTGGTGTAGTCTCATTGTGCTAGTCCCCGAAAGCATGGCGCACTCAGATTTTGCATCGACTTTGTGCTGCTTAGCTCAAAGCAACTGCAACTGTTCTTCCTGCAGACAGATGCCTCTGAAGTCAGATTGAGGGCTGTGCTACTGCAGGAAATAGAAGGAGATTACAGATCGCTGGCATTCCTGAGCCGGATTTCCCTGAGAGACATGATACTCTAGAACAGGGGTGTCAAACTCAATTCCTGGAGGGCCGGAGCCCTGCAGAGTTTAGATTCAACCAAAATTAAACACACCGGATCCAACTAATCAAGTCCTTCAGGCTTATTTGAAAACTACATGGTGTCTGTGTTGGAGCAGGATTGGGACTAAACTCTGAAGGGCTCTGGCCCTCTAGGAACTGAGTTTGACCCCCCCTGCTCTAGAAGAAGTGTTTGGCCAATACATGGGCCCTGGATTCCCTCCATTTCTACCTTCTAGGGAGATACTTTGTGCTAGAGACAGTCCATTGAGTGACTCTACAGTACAGTGACTGGAATGCATGAAAGACTCCAATGCACAAATTACAGTCTCTCTCCCTTCAGGCCTACAAATTCACTGTGAAATATTATCTGAGATCAGTGAACAAGGTTGCAGACTTATTATCCAGTATCCCAGATGTAGATATTGGGACTTCTTTCTCAAATGTTGTTAGAGGGGCCGAAGTGTGATCCCAGTTGTCATCTGCAGATGGTTGGGTTTCCTCTCTGGTTCTCCAATTCCCCTTCATTTTAATACCATTATTTGTTTAATAAAGACACAAAGTCATACATGAATTTAAAAATTCTTTATTTAACTTGATGTGGCAGTGAATTAGATGTTGCTGGCACATTGGTGCTATAAACGTCTCCCATGGCAGACACCGTGGATGGACACACACACATACAGCTAAACTGTTGTCTCAGACTGGCCACCTGAGGACCAAACCAGTAGACATTACCCATATTGCTTCAACACACTTGGTTTACTTGTGTTAAAGGGCGTACATACATACATGGCAGCAGACATTTTGCCTCCTAAAAGACCTGAAAGGAATTTTATCAATGTTCTTATACCCTTTCTGGAATAATGATAGAGGAGGACGCCAAGTATGGTGGGAAGGTGAGGAGTTGTTTGTTTATTATGGTGCTTAAACTTAAGCAATTCTCTGTATACCCGAAATGATTATGATGGTTTATGGTACTTGGTATCATGGTATCATATCATATATTGTATGGTATCATGTTAATCTGTTTGTTTAATGTTAAAGAATATGATTACATGTGAGTGTAAACAAACCCTCTGGCTGAAAAAGTCATCTTTCTCCATTGACGGCCAGTTTGGGCAAGCAGCACAGAAGCCTCAAATACAGAGATGGAGTAATAACTTCTTTAGAGTTTGAATGGATGTCAAAACCTTTGAGTTGGCTTTTGACCCTTGACTGTTATGTAAGATATACAGTGCATTGCATGTTTCTGTTGAACATAAAAGAAGATATTTTGAAGAATGTGTGTAACTAAACAGTTGACGGTCCCCATTGACTTCCATAGTATGGAAAAGTCAATGGCTACCATCAACTGTTTGGTTCCATTCTTCAAAATGACTTTTGTGTTCAGCAGAAGCAAGAAACTAGTACAGGTTTGGAACGACATGAGGGAGAGTAAATGATGACAGATTTTTCATTTTTGGGTGAACGGTCCATTTAAGACTATTTCCACTTGACTCAATTTATCACTGAAGCTGCTGGATTTACTTTAACAGGGTAAAGTTATTCCATAAACTACACCCCGATTCAGTCCAGTACTACAGTTTATGTCCACGCAGCGCTTTTGTTTTTAGCTTCACATAAGCAGGAAATCGAAAAAGAAAAAAAAATAAAGTCAGTCGTTTATTGTGTCACCTATCCAGCGTTCTTAATCGGTGAGTGTGACAGGCTCACTGACAGGAGGGCAAAATCTGCAAAACAGCTGCTAAATGTGACACGCACCATCCAGATACCGAAACTGCAGTAGCCTAATTTGCATTATGTATTCATTCCAGTGGTAATTTATTTGTAAATATTGTTTATCACTGTACCTGTGTTCAACGAGCTCCTTCAAGGTTTTTTTTTTTTCGATTAACAATTTACCTACCAATGTCCACGTCACATGTTAATTACAAAAACAATTTAAATTACAATGTGCAATGAAAATATTATTATTATTACTAGTAATACAATTACTATTTATTAGTAGTATTACTCATTACTTACAAATATGCATAGGAACACAGTAATTTAAGTAAGTCTATATTTTTTATCCCTATAGGAACGTAATGTAGAATTCACTCTTGGCCTACCCGACATACTGTATATACTGTACTATACAGAAGTATATATGTTATATTCACTGTCGATCTAATGGCAGGCCCGGCACGAGGTTCCCCCAAAGTTCCCATCGCACTAAAATCCAGCATTTAGTAACATGTGATTTTGCATTTAGAATGTAATTAACACTCTTTCTCGATTTAGCAGCCTGCATGGCAGAACAGATTAAGTGTCTGTAAATCATAATAATATAAGAACAGGGACCTGGTCGCTAGTTTTCCTTTCATTAGATCTGAAAAGACAGAAGCAGCAGGATGAAACTCAATCAGAGTAAGTAACTCTTTCAGGCTCTGCTATCACAAGCCCGCTTGGTTAATCAGTCCCTCTAGACATGATAATAGCCAGCTTTGTGAGTCTATAAAAGGCTTCATGGCAGGGCTGATGTGCTGCAGGGTTAGTTAGATATGCGAGGGATTTTAATTGTGTGTCTTTATGTTGTGAACAGTCCCATTTTATGTTTTTGGGCTGATCGTAAGCATTGCATAAATTCGCTCTGTTATTTATTTAGGTTAAAAATCTTTAGCAAACTATTTTGCATTACATATAAATAATAATCCCTGGTTTTATCTAAAAGGTTAATAGGCCCATATTTTTTCAGCACATTGGATATTGTCGGGTTGTTAGATTGCTTCTCGTGAATGTGAATAAGTATTCCGCATTTTTTTAACTAAGTCTTTTCAGACAATGTAAGTAATGTGTGTAATTCTGTCTTATCAAGCGTCCCATCTTCCTTTGCCAAACAACCTTTGTGTTTGTTGTGACAGAATTATTGCAGTATAATATCTCACATTACAAAGTGCAGCGGTGACTGTATAACACACATACTCTTTTGATGTTTACACCGATGGATTATGATTAAACATACAAAACATTTAAATGTTAAGTGCAATTTAAGGCAAAAAGTTGTCTTTTTATTGTCATAAGGTTATGTATAGGTTGCTATGGCTTTACACTGATTGATCAGGCAGTTCGTGCATCAATTCAGAGGACGAGCTGAGCAAAAATATAGAAAACGAAAAAAGCTATTTAAAGGTACAGAATTTTCAAGTAATTATACTGATTTAATAACGTGAAATGAGCTTCATATAAAGAGTAAATGTCACATAATTGTTATTATAGTGTATTGTAAATGAGCTCAACCTTCATAATTACTGTCGTCAGTGTGCAGTTCAGCCCGACTCCGTGATACTAAATTCCAATCTTAAAAAGTAAATGTAGCTGTTGCAACATTTTAGGTTACCCGATGAAACATTTGATAATTAAGTTATTGTTATAATATTGTAACTTTTAAAAGGTGTTCCAAATGCTTCAATGTTTAAAAAAAACTGTAAAATCAGTTTTATTTGAAAGAGCAATTTTTACATCAATATAGTGTCGCCGTTGTTGTTGTTGTAGTTATACTTTTATTACATTTCCATTATGTTTATGCATTATGAATAGTACCGTGAAAGCAATACATAAACATAGTAACACTAGCTAAAAGTAAACAACCACTAGCTTATTATAAACCCACTACACTTTGAAACGTAAGAATATGCCTATTGAGAGCATTAGTTAGGAGAACATTCTGTAACCCAGCTTTAATTGAAGAAGATTGGAAAGCCTACAAGGTGCCAAAGTATGGATTTCTTAAGAGACTGATGAAGATTGATTAAGAATGAGTAATTAAACATGTTGTAGTGGCATGCATTGTCTCTTTATCATACGCGGTAGAATATCAGTCTACACAACGCGGCTCGACTTCATATCAGTGATTGATTGATCGGAGAGGATGCAATATATTAGACCTGGATGTGAGCTCAACTTAGATAAAGAAATTAAGTTGCTAACCAAATATTGCATTTCTGAAGAAGAGCCTTTTCTGCTTGCTTTAGAAAAAAGTAAACATTTGCAAAAGTCTGGCGGTTGTTTTTGTGCTTCTCTTTTGTGCGCTTTAGTTGCATAATTCGTTATGCTATTTAAATATAAATTCTTAAAATAATACTCATTTAAAACTAACTGATCTAATCCGAACTATGACACACGGGTATGAGGAAAAGTAGCGTGATTCACTAGAATTAGTTTGCTTTTTATTTCTACTGCGTATAAAGAAATAATAGGCTACTTCTGCTCCAGTGTTTTCAAGCATGATTAGAATCAGTGTGGCAACGCTTAACAAGCCAGCGCGCGCCAGTGCATGCAGCCTCGCGCGGTGTGCACCGGATTCTCCAGAAGACGCGGTTTTGACGCGGTCCTCGGTGTGTGTGTTCACTCTCTTGTCTGATTTGAGGTTTAACGCGTCCTTGAAAAGGCATGTCAACATTGTGCAGTGAGCTCATTCTGTTAGCAGAGGAAGTGACCATTAACACGAGCCTCTCTCAGCCGAGCTTTTAGGAAATTAAAGGCATTATTATCAGTGGAAAAGGATCAGTGGCATTAAGGAAAACATCAGTTACCACAGACCTTCTCCTTCGTATCATCTAAATACACCTAAATGCACCCATGCAGATAAAAACAGACACTTAATGTGGCAAACCGAGATAAGGAATATATTTTAAAGTTTTCCTTTCTCTCTCCTTCATCCTAAAGGTATAGCGTTGGATATAATGGCGTGCTTTGGAAATGTGCTGGAGCATTAAAAAGAGCCAATGGAAGATTTAGTGCATTGTCAAACAGCTTATATAGACATATTGACGTCGTGCATAATATATGGAAAGAGAAAAGGCAAGAGTTTAGTTTTTAGTACAGGATTCGGCATGCATTGAAATTTAGCTCGGCTAATTTAATCGGGGAAAGCCCCGTTAGATATGATTAAGAAAAAAAAATAAAGTCAGTCGTTTATTGTGTCACCTGTCCAGCGTTCTTAATCGGTGAGTGTGACAGGCTCACTGACAGGAGGGCAAAATCTGCAAAACAGCTGCTAAATGTGACACGCACCATCCAGATACCGAAACTGCAGTAGGCTAATTTGCATTATGTATTCATTCCAGTGGTAATTTATTTGTAAATATTGTTTATCACTGTACCTGTGTTCAACGAGCTCCTTCAAGGTTTTTTTTTTTCGATTAACAATTAACCTACCAATGTCCACGTCACATGTTAATTACAAAAACAATTTAAATTACAATGTGCAATGAAAATATTATTATTATTACTAGTAATACAATTACTATTTATTAGTAGTATTACTCATTACTTACAAATATGCATAGGAACACAGTAATTTAAGTAAGTCTATATTTTTTATCCCTATAGGAACGTAATGTAGAATTCACTCTTGGCCTACCCGACATACTGTATATACTGTACTATACAGAAGTATATATGTTATATTCACTGTCGATCTAATGGCAGGCCCGGCACGAGGTTCCCCCAAAGTTCCCATCGCACTAAAATCCAGCATTTAGTAACATGTGATTTTGCATTTAGAATGTAATTAACACTCTTTCTCGATTTAGCAGCGTGCATGGCAGAACAGATTAAGTGTCTGTAAATCATAATAATATAAGAACAGGGACCTGGTCGCTAGTTTTCCTTTCATTAGATCTGAAAAGACAGAAGCAGCAGGATGAAACTCAATCAGAGTAAGTAACTCTTTCAGGCTCTGCTATCACAAGCCCGCTTGGTTAATCAGTCCCTCTAGACATGATAATAGCCAGCTTTGTGAGTCTATAAAAGGCTTCATGGCAGGGCTGATGTGCTGCAGGGTTAGTTAGATATGCGAGGGATTTTAATTGTGTGTCTTTATGTTGTGAACAGTCCCATTTTATGTTTTTGGGCTGATCGTAAGCATTGCATAAATTCGCTCTGTTATTTATTTAGGTTAAAAATCTTTAGCAAACTATTTTGCATTACATATAAATAATAATCCCTGGTTTTATCTAAAAGGTTAATAGGCCCATATTTTTTCAGCACATTGGATATTGTCGGGTTGTTATATTGCTTCTCGTGAATGTGAATAAGTATTCCGCATTTTTTTAACTAAGTCTTTTCAGACAATGTAAGTAATGTGTGTAATTCTGTCTTATCAAGCGTCCCATCTTCCTTTGCCAAACAACCTTTGTGTTTGTTGTGACAGAATTATTGCAGTATAATATCTCACATTACAAAGTGCAGCGGTGACTGTATAACACACATACTCTTTTGATGTTTACACCGATGGATTATGATTAAACATACAAAACATTTAAATGTTAAGTGCAATTTAAGGCAAAAAGTTGTCTTTTTATTGTCATAAGGTTATGTATAGGTTGCTATGGCTTTACACTGATTGATCAGGCAGTTCGTGCATCAATTCAGAGGACGAGCTGAGCAAAAATATAGAAAACGAAAAAAGCTATTTAAAGGTACAGAATTTTCAAGTAATTATACTGATTTAATAACGTGAAATGAGCTTCATATAAAGAGTAAATGTCACATAATTGTTATTATAGTGTATTGTAAATGAGCTCAACCTTCATAATTACTGTCGTCAGTGTGCAGTTCAGCCCGACTCCGTGATACTAAATTCCAATCTTAAAAAGTAAATGTAGCTGTTGCAACATTTTAGGTTACCCGATGAAACATTTGATAATTAAGTTATTGTTATAATATTGTAACTTTTAAAAGGTGTTCCAAATGCTTCAATGTTTAAAAAAAACTGTAAAATCAGTTTTATTTGAAAGAGCAATTTTTACATCAATATAGTGTCGCCGTTGTTGTTGTTGTAGTTATACTTTTATTACATTTCCATTATGTTTATGCATTATGAATAGTACCGTGAAAGCAATACATAAACATAGTAACACTAGCTAAAAGTAAACAACCACTAGCTTATTATAAACCCACTACACTTTGAAACGTAAGAATATGCCTATTGAGAGCATTAGTTAGGAGAACATTCTGTAACCCAGCTTTAATTGAAGAAGATTGGAAAGCCTACAAGGTGCCAAAGTATGGATTTCTTAAGAGACTGATGAAGATTGATTAAGAATGAGTAATTAAACATGTTGTAGTGGCATGCATTGTCTCTTTATCATACGCGGTAGAATATCAGTCTACACAACGCGGCTCGACTTCATATCAGTGATTGATTGATCGGAGAGGATGCAATATATTAGACCTGGATGTGAGCTCAACTTAGATAAAGAAATTAAGTTGCTAACCAAATATTGCATTTCTGAAGAAGAGCCTTTTCTGCTTGCTTTAGAAAAAAGTAAACATTTGCAAAAGTCTGGCGGTTGTTTTTGTGCTTCTCTTTTGTGCGCTTTAGTTGCATAATTCGTTATGCTATTTAAATATAAATTCTTAAAATAATACTCATTTAAAACTAACTGATCTAATCCGAACTATGACACACGGGTATGAGGAAAAGTAGCGTGATTCACTAGAATTAGTTTGCTTTTTATTTCTACTGCGTATAAAGAAATAATAGGCTACTTCTGCTCCAGTGTTTTCAAGCATGATTAGAATCAGTGTGGCAACGCTTAACAAGCCAGCGCGCGCCAGTGCATGCAGCCTCGCGCGGTGTGCACCGGATTCTCCAGAAGACGCGGTTTTGACGCGGTCCTCGGTGTGTGTGTTCACTCTCTTGTCTGATTTGAGGTTTAACGCGTCCTTGAAAAGGCATGTCAACATTGTGCAGTGAGCTCATTCTGTTAGCAGAGGAAGTGACCATTAACACGAGCCTCTCTCAGCCGAGCTTTTAGGAAATTAAAGGCATTATTATCAGTGGAAAAGGATCAGTGGCATTAAGGAAAACATCAGTTACCACAGACCTTCTCCTTCGTATCATCTAAATACACCTAAATGCACCCACGCAGATAAAAACAGACACTTAATGTGGCAAACCGAGATAAGGAATATATTTTAAAGTTTTCCTTTCTCTCTCCTTCATCCTAAAGGTATAGCGTTGGATATAATGGCGTGCTTTGAAAATGTGCTGGAGCATTAAAAAGAGCCAATGGAAGATTTAGTGCATTGTCAAACAGCTTATATAGACATATTGACGTCGTGCATAATATATGGAAAGAGAAAAGGCAAGAGTTTAGTTTTTAGTACAGGATTCGGCATGCATTGAAATTTAGCTCGGCTAATTTAATCGGGGAAAGCCCCGTTAGATATGATTGAACGATTGTTTAAAATAGTATAATATTATTTAATGAAACTGTAAATTCAAAGTAAATTTTCGATTATGTAGCCTACTTACGCTTTTTTGCTTAAAATAATCAAGCTGCAGCCCACGCTGATTCGACAAATTATTTTAGAAATTCTTTCTTTTGAGGTTTATTCAAACATTACCATAAACATATGCACAATTTCAATCAACACGGGTACAACATAAAGATATAGCTTTGTTATTTAGTCTACACATTCATATAATTGTTACAACACATTTTTTTGCACTCGAAGTAAGCATGCGGTAAATCTATCGACAAAGAAACAACGACGTGGAAAGACTCCAGGTTATCGATGAGAACCAACCCTGAACACAAGAGAACGCGACACACAAACACGAGGCCTACACTGCATTACCACGACACGCTGCGCTAATTACACGCTTGTGTTCTGACCAACCATTGTTCCCACTTGGAGCACTGCATCATTTTTACATTTTGTTCCACGTTTATATTTATGTACAATGTATGAGTTTAACTTGTCTTCAAAACGTTGAAATCCAAACAATGGATTTAAACTGTTGTGCAAGTTTAGGTAAGCACAGACGATCCGCATATTCCACTGCAAATCCAGTACGGTTGTTATTTCTCCCGGTGTCCGTTCACCGGAGGTTAGCTCGTCAGCTGTTGTACTGGCACGCGTTTAGACTAGAGCCGGGACTCTGCAACCCGCTATATCCGAAAGATGGATGCTGCTTGGATTTCAGTCTTAAGGAGTTGCAAGTGTCCCTGTAGACGCTGTAAGGAGATCCCGGAGGCCCGTAGGGGCACGCTGACGAGCTCATGGCCGGATTGATCGCGGAGCTCCCGATACCGTTCAGGTTACCGATGTTGCTCAGGCCGGTGGTCGGCATGCCAGGCACGGCGGAGTGTCCCATCCCAGACGCCATGCTCATGGAGGAGATCGAGGTCGGGGCTGAGAACATGGACTGGGACGTGAGGGGACTCATGGAATTAAAGAAGGTGAAGTTCTTGGTGGACAGCGGGGTTGGGGCCAGGCCTTTGTTGGTCCAGTTGTTGTAGGTGTACGCGGGGTAGACTTCATCATACGGCTGCATTAGTCCGCTGAACTGGGGCAGGTAACTGTTCTTACACAAATCCATTTGCTGGTTGCGCTCCCTTTTTCTCCATTTCGCCCTCCGATTCTTGAACCAAACCTGTGGAAGAGGACGCGTTATTCACTCAAGCGCAACAAATGCTATTATAGACCAAAACGTTGACTCAAAGCAATAGTCCTTAATTTAACTTAACTTAAACTTAATGCTTAACTTATGCTTAAATTTTTTTTTTGAGCTTTCAAACGGACGCACACAGTGCTTACGGCTGTATAATTTCTAATATCCAAGACATAAGTTAAAGGCCTATCCAGAGGAACTTTCGCCCGTGTTTTAAACTCAGGCCTAGTTCACTGTTGTTTACATGGGTAACATTAATTTCTATTAGGATCATTTAGATCAGTCGTGGGCTCTGTTTCTCACCTGGTTGCCCGTTGATGGCAACATTTCCCAAAGTTGCCCGGCAAAATTGCTCAGAAAGTTGCCCCATGTATAATTAGACTTACTCTTACCACTATCGTCCAAACAATGACATAGCTAGCTACTATTTGGAAACACAACGTAAAATGTCCAATGATGAGAAATCTAATATGGGCTTATTGTGACAGTGTCATTGTCAGTCAGAAAACATCTCGCTTTCACGTCTGATTGTTCTGCACGGCTTTCTTCAGGTTAGTGGCGCCTGCTGGTGAATACAATGCCGCCTGAGAGCCGCCTGAGAGCCGCCTTACTGACGGCGAATGATCCGCGGCCCTGAACGAAAAATATCAGACTCAGAAACGCACCATTTCTAAATGTTTACGACACAGTTTCAGTCCCCGGCTTTCTCAAATTATTTGTTAGAAAATTCCACAGTTCACACACACACACACACACACACACACACACACACACACACACACACACACACACACAAAGAAACAGAAGGTTTATGTTTTTACTGTTGTGACACATCATGACCATAGCAACCTTTTTCCTGCTTTGGCAGTAGCATCTGGCCTATTTTATATAAATACTTTATTATTATTATTGTTATCATTATTATCATTAGCCTATTGTAATTCACGGATCTGCCAGACTGTATTTTCTTACACAGACAATTAACAGGAATGCCTGCTGGGATCTGACAGTATAATGCACGCTTTTTCTTTTTTTAGATATGAATTGACCCATATCTGAGGTATATTTAGTTTATTAGATTTTATTGTCATTCGTTGCTTTAGTTTTGGTTCAGTGCTTGCGATATTCTCGAAACGAATTATCCCGAAGCTACTGAATCTTTTAAAGCGAAACAGTTGCACAAAACACTTCCTTTACATTTAAATAATCTTCCCAATCAATATACAAAAACAGCATCATCGACGAAGACCTAAAGATCTGTTTCGTTAGTTTGCAGATTAATTATATTAATATACAATCTGTAACAGAAAACTATAGATTTCTTTAATGACAATTCGCGATAATTGTTTAAATGGGAGAAAATGTAATATCGGTGTCCTCGATATTTCAAGAAATTGACATTTTAATTGTATTGTCTTCATTTATAGGTTAGACTAATAGTTTAATTAAAGCAAATAAAATCGATTATGTGTGTCTTTTTTGCTTTATGCATTGCTTAAACACCAACAAACGCACTGATCAAGAGTGTAATCACAGTTAAGAGGTCCATCTGACAGGAGATGTTTTGGGATGAGAATGTAATATATTTGCATATTTCAGCTCTATTATCGTTCTCAGTGAATGGCTGTTTTCTGCATTCACGAATTACAAACTACAGCAAAACAAAGGTGTTTCAAGAGAAGAGCTGATCGCAAAGCCAAATAAAGCACACGACTCAATCCGCAGACACATGCAACCACAGTTGACTGACTTCTTCACTAAAAAACCCGGATATTATTTGACAAATAAATAAATAACAACAATAATAATAATGTAAATATTTTAAGGAAGCCCGTGCACTGAAGAAAAATGAAATTGGCAACATCAATAAACTGGTTTTATTCAAGTCTAAAATATAATTTAACATCACTGAATCAACCTATATAGCAACAAAACCCATTTTATGGGTTAAATCATGTAGGCTATAAATTGATCTTTAAGGTCACAATTACAGGTTACCACTTTTTAGGAGGCTTTAAAGAAGCCTCTGAATAATTGTTGGATGTGTGGATGTTATTATCAGTTTTTACGACTATGCAGCAGCTTTGTTGGAAAGAAATAGACTATTATTACTATTATTATTAGCCTGTTATTATAGAGAGATGCATTGATGAGGAGGCGCCGCATGCGAATTTTAAAGACAACTGAATAATAATTCGCAATCTATTTATAGCAATATACCCGCCAGAGGGTTAAGCATTTTGAACAGGCCTACTATACGGAAATCTCCAGGTTTGTTTAAGTGGTGATCACTTCTTTCGTGAATTACGAATGATTTCCGCTCGCCGGATCTGCATCGAGAGTACTTCGGAAGCGCATGAGAACTGCAGAGCGCTACTGTTTCAACCTGAGCTCTAAATGCAAAGCACACGCCTGTTACATTGTTACATTGATTCAGCTGAGCTCTTTCATTATTTGTTCCGCGCAGGCAGCAGGATGACCGACCACAATTTCAACAAAATCCACATTTCAGATGTATCGAGTTACAACAGAACCTGTTGTCCACAGCGATAATAATACGAAATACATCAACTTCATAGGCTAAATAACTGTAGGCCTACAAGTACAAACAAACACTGTTAAAACGCGACGAATAGTGACTCACGTGTCAGTTCTATGAAAGGCTGTTTGCTTCCTCTCTCGTGACTTAAATCGTCTCCATGCATTTATAGCATAGCCTATAGTTCCTCAAATGTGTGGCTGTAAAAAGCAATGTTCAAGTTTATGCGGCTGAAGAGTAGCCTCTCTCAGGTAGCACCTCTGCTGCTAGTGGATGGTAAGATGGCATTTCAGATCTACTACACTAATTACTGTCACATGCGCGCTGATTGATCGGAGTCTTTGTGTGTGATCATACTATAGGCTATATAATCCTCGTTTGAAACCCTTTGTTGAAACAGATACGTATTTTAATCATTTGCATTGCCTGAATGGAAGAAGTTTCTTCTCGGATTATTTGAAGCATGCGTTTAATGTGGTTCAGTACATCCATTTTTTTGCATCTGTGTATAATTTGAAAATAAGTAGCCTATGCGTTCTTAAAAGGCCACTTCAGACTTGAATAAATGAATGAATGAACGAATACAAACCAATCGCTTGAAACAAGAAATAGATTAACTAATATTTATTATTAATATGATGAATGAAACTGTTATAATTCATCAGACTTATTGATGCCTCTAATAATATTTGGACTATGTTCTAGCCATGTTCAGCATATTCCTGTATATCACTCTTGCCTTCCGCAATTAGAAATATTTAAATACATAGTTTAGTTATACACAAAAACATTTACCCAACACACGCTAACATATGGCTGGATTAAATGTGAGCAAACAGTGAAACAGCTTACAGTAACAATCATTATATTCTAGCTCATGCTCGCTGCTACAAAGCTCACATTTCCAAAATACAGATTTTAATTTCTCATGTTGTTTTATGGCTTTGCTGCAGAGCCTCGAGCCACGCAAACAATAAGCTGACAGTTACCATTATGATCGCTTGTTAATTTTCTCTTAAAAATAAAATAAAATAATTGGTTGCACTTTATTTCGATAGTCCACTTTAGACATTCTAAGTAACTTTGCTACTACATGTCAACTAACTCTCATTAGAGCAGGAGAGCCGTGTATTTCTGACTGCTACTTTAAAGTCTGTTGATGTAACATCAATTTCCAATTTAATTTGCTGTTACTTTCAAAATTGTAATATTTTGTAATGTTTTGGTATCGCAGAAGAGCTCATATACCTGCCATTATACAAAGAAGATGAATGCACTGACAAAAGTGTACTGTTTAAAGATGTTGTTTCCCTCGATAAGGATTTGCAAACGCATTAAACGTCAACTCGCTTGAATTTGCACCTCAATGTTCACTAAAAGTATGGCAGCATATTTTTGCATTGACTGAGATCATGTGTGAAATTAGTGAAATGATAGCACTTCTTCACAACTGGTTTCCAAAGTCATCTATTGCCCATATGCCACATTACCCGTCTGCTGTTACATTGTTACATTGATTCAGCTGAGCTCTTTCATTATTTGTTCCGCGCAGGCAGCAGGATGACCGACCACAATTTCAACAAAATCCACATTTCAGATGTATCGAGTTACAACAGAACCTGTTGTCCACAGCGATAATAATACGAAATACATCAACTTCATAGGCTAAATAACTGTAGGCCTACAAGTACAAACAAACACTGTTAAAACGCGACGAATAGTGACTCACGTGTCAGTTCTATGAAAGGCTGTTTGCTTCCTCTCTCGTGACTTAAATCGTCTCCATGCATTTATAGCATAGCCTATAGTTCCTCAAATGTGTGGCTGTAAAAAGCAATGTTCAAGTTTATGCGGCTGAAGATGCGGCGCCGCAGCCTCTCTCAGGTAGCACCTCTGCTGCTAGTGGATGGTAAGATGGCATTTCAGATCTACTACACTAATTACTGTCACATGCGCGCTGATTGATCGGAGTCTTTGTGTGTGATCATACTATAGGCTATATAATCCTCGTTTGAAACCCTTTGTTGAAACAGATACGTATTTTAATCATTTGCATTGCCTGAATGGAAGAAGTTTCTTCTCGGATTATTTGAAGCATGCGTTTAATGTGGTTCAGTACATCCATTTTTTTGCATCTGTGTATAATTTGAAAATAAGTAGCCTATGCGTTCTTAAAAGGCCACTTCAGACTTGAATAAATGAATGAATGAACGAATACAAACCAATCGCTTGAAACAAGAAATAGATTAACTAATATTTATTATTAATATGATGAATGAAACTGTTATAATTCATCAGACTTATTGATGCCTCTAATAATATTTGGACTATGTTCTAGCCATGTTCAGCATATTCCTGTATATCACTCTTGCCTTCCGCAATTAGAAATATTTAAATACATAGTTTAGTTATACACAAAAACATTTACCCAACACACGCTAACATATGGCTGGATTAAATGTGAGCAAACAGTGAAACAGCTTACAGTAACAATCATTATATTCTAGCTCATGCTCGCTGCTACAAAGCTCACATTTCCAAAATACAGATTTTAATTTCTCATGTTGTTTTATGGCTTTGCTGCAGAGCCTCGAGCCACGCAAACAATAAGCTGACAGTTACCATTATGATCGCTTGTTAATTTTCTCTTAAAAATAAAATAAAATAATTGGTTGCACTTTATTTCGATAGTCCACTTTAGACATTCTAAGTAACTTTGCTACTACATGTCAACTAACTCTCATTAGAGCAGGAGAGCCGTGTATTTCTGACTGCTACTTTAAAGTCTGTTGATGTAACATCAATTTCCAATTTAATTTGCTGTTACTTTCAAAATTGTAATATTTTGTAATGTTTTGGTATCGCAGAAGAGCTCATATACCTGCCATTATACAAAGAAGATGAATGCACTGACAAAAGTGTACTGTTTAAAGATGTTGTTTCCCTCGATAAGGATTTGCAAACGCATTAAACGTCAACTCGCTTGAATTTGCACCTCAATGTTCACTAAAAGTATGGCAGCATATTTTTGCATTGACTGAGATCATGTGTGAAATTAGTGAAATGATAGCACTTCTTCACAACTGGTTTCCAAAGTCATCTATTGCCCATATGCCACATTACCCGTCTGCTCTGAAAGTGCGCTCTTTTAATTATGTAAGGCTTCAGCGCCTTACGTGCCCTGTTTATACATTTTCTGAGATTACTGTCTGACCTCCAAACGGAGTTTAGCACGAGACACTCTCCAGTGCTTCAGTTGCAGTCAGCGCAATATCTGGCGGGGTCTGTGAGATTCATTAAATCAGCTCTCAGCAGTCACTCGGTTATGTTTTCGGCAATTCTCTGATTTGTTTGCTAATATTGATTAGGTTAGTGCAACGCGCTTATAAGGTTATAACATAGTTGCAATTGAAGAACAGTGTACGGGCCGCAGAATTATTGAATTCGCACCGATGCCGCTACATTATGATCGCTTCACCTCAAGTCTGCGTTATTGTTTGATAAACGAGTAAATTATTCAAATTAATCCACGGTTACCACACCTCACGTGTTGTATTTCAATGCATTTCTCAAGTTTTGGTACTTAAAACGCTCTTGTGTGTACTTTATTACGTATCCAAGCATCATGTAGTTAGTACTTGAGCTATCGATAATTAGAGTGTGTGTGTGTGTGTGTGTGTGAGAGAGAGAGAGAGAGCGTGTGTGTGTGAGAGAGAGAGAGAGAGAGTGTGTGTGTGTGTGTGAGAGAGAGAGAGAGAGCGTGTGTGTGTGAGAGAGAGAGAGAGAGAGTGTGTGTGTGTGTGTGAGAGAGAGAGAGAGAGCGTGTGTGTGTGAGAGAGAGAGAGAGAGAGTGTGTGTGTGTGTGTGAGAGAGAGAGAGAGAGCGTGTGTGTGTGAGAGAGAGAGAGAGAGAGTGTGTGTGTGTGTGTGAGAGAGAGAGAGAGAGCGTGTGTGTGTGAGAGAGAGAGAGAGAGAGTGTGTGTGTGTGTGTGAGAGAGAGAGAGAGAGCGTGTGTGTGTGAGAGAGAGAGAGAGAGAGTGTGTGTGTGTGTGTGAGAGAGAGAGAGAGAGCGTGTGTGTGTGAGAGAGAGAGAGAGAGAGTGTGTGTGTGTGTGTGAGAGAGAGAGAGAGAGCGTGTGTGTGTGAGAGAGAGAGAGAGAGAGTGTGTGTGTGTGTGTGAGAGAGAGAGAGAGAGCGTGTGTGTGTGAGAGAGAGAGAGAGAGAGTGTGTGTGTGTGTGTGAGAGAGAGAGAGAGAGCGTGTGTGTGTGAGAGAGAGAGAGAGAGAGTGTGTGTGTGTGTGTGAGAGAGAGAGAGAGAGCGTGTGTGTGTGAGAGAGAGAGAGAGAGAGTGTGTGTGTGTGTGTGAGAGAGAGAGAGAGAGCGTGTGTGTGTGAGAGAGAGAGAGAGAGAGTGTGTGTGTGTGTGTGAGAGAGAGAGAGAGAGCGTGTGTGTGTGAGAGAGAGAGAGAGAGAGTGTGTGTGTGTGTGTGAGAGAGAGAGAGAGAGCGTGTGTGTGTGAGAGAGAGAGAGAGAGAGTGTGTGTGTGTGTGTGAGAGAGAGAGAGAGAGCGTGTGTGTGTGAGAGAGAGAGAGAGAGAGTGTGTGTGTGTGTGTGAGAGAGAGAGAGAGAGCGTGTGTGTGTGAGAGAGAGAGAGAGAGAGTGTGTGTGTGTGTGTGAGAGAGAGAGAGAGAGCGTGTGTGTGTGAGAGAGAGAGAGAGAGAGTGTGTGTGTGTGTGTGAGAGAGAGAGAGAGAGCGTGTGTGTGTGAGAGAGAGAGAGAGAGAGTGTGTGTGTGTGTGTGAGAGAGAGAGAGAGAGCGTGTGTGTGTGAGAGAGAGAGAGAGAGAGTGTGTGTGTGTGTGTGAGAGAGAGAGAGAGAGCGTGTGTGTGTGAGAGAGAGAGAGAGAGAGTGTGTGTGTGTGTGTGAGAGAGAGAGAGAGAGCGTGTGTGTGTGAGAGAGAGAGAGAGAGAGTGTGTGTGTGTGTGTGAGAGAGAGAGAGAGAGCGTGTGTGTGTGAGAGAGAGAGAGAGAGAGTGTGTGTGTGTGTG
This sequence comes from Sinocyclocheilus grahami, assembly GCF_001515645.1. Lineage (NCBI taxonomy): Eukaryota > Metazoa > Chordata > Actinopteri > Cypriniformes > Cyprinidae > Sinocyclocheilus > Sinocyclocheilus grahami. The sequence continues at coordinate 97,273 of NW_015506800.1, forward strand.
TGAGAGAGAGAGAGAGAGCGTGTGTGTGTGAGAGAGAGAGAGAGAGAGTGTGTGTGTGTGTGTGAGAGAGAGAGAGAGAGCGTGTGTGTGTGAGAGAGAGAGAGAGAGAGTGTGTGTGTGTGTGTGAGAGAGAGAGAGAGAGCGTGTGTGTGTGAGAGAGAGAGAGAGAGAGTGTGTGTGTGTGTGTGAGAGAGAGAGAGAGAGCGTGTGTGTGTGAGAGAGAGAGAGAGAGAGTGTGTGTGTGTGTGTGAGAGAGAGAGAGAGAGCGTGTGTGTGTGAGAGAGAGAGAGAGAGAGTGTGTGTGTGTGTGTGAGAGAGAGAGAGAGAGCGTGTGTGTGTGAGAGAGAGAGAGAGAGAGTGTGTGTGTGTGTGTGTGTGTGTGTTTGTGTGTGTGTGTGAGACTGAGCGTTATGCTTTCTATAAATAAAAGCTAATTTCAGTTTAAAAAGGTAATGGGCATTGTCATTTTTATCCCGCTGTTTGTCATATTTATTTGGGAAATGAAATAAACTCTTATGGAACTGTAAAGCAGTTATGAGCTTACTTTCATGCAAACATATTTTAAACAAAACAACTGTTTTCACAAAATCAGTGTAATCACCGTTAAATCTGCCTTTGATGATGCAGGTTATTGTCAGGATTGGAATCTATTTTTTGCTTAGTTCAGTGAAATTTGTTAACATCTACATAACAGGCCAGTCTGTGAAGACAGTCAGCAATGATATGCAATAGTAAATACAGTATAGTGTTTTCAGGAAACAGCTCCGTGATTCATACCTAAAGTGTTTTATGGAAAATCCAGCAGGCCTCCGTTCCTGCAGGTTTCTATGTGGCAGGCCATAACTCCTGAAGGTCCTCAAACGGGTCCTGGTTCTCCTGCGGCTTTAGCCTGTCTCTCTGAGTGATATAATGAGAGGATGTTGGCCAAGTTCAAAGGGACAAATTTTATTGATTCGTCAGAAAGAAAATGGTGTCTTTTCCCATTCTGTCATTGTGTTGCCACTTTGATTGGAATAACATTGGAATAAGAGAAATTATATATTTTTGATATAATGATAAGTCTTACATCATACAATACAATACACCCTCATTAAATAAACAATGCACAATTTTTTTTTCATGCAAATTTTTTGTCCAACATCTGTATTTAATAGCTGCAATATAGAATGTGAATCCTAACTAGTGAAATCTGCTTCATTAGTGATCTTAATAGAATAGAATTTCAGTTTTCTGTATGTCTATATGGCATTAGTAAAGCATGTTGTGTCATTTTGACCCGGAGAGGATTTTCTTTTTCCTCAATATTCAGCAATATTATTGACTTGAGAAGATCCAAGATTGTAAGATTGTCTTTTTAGAGCTGCTTTGCAGCAGAATTTAATTCTGTTGTCATCACTGAATCATTATTTTCCCGTTTATCCCTGTAAATATGCTTTGAAATCATCTGTATTGTATAAAGCACTATAGAAATAAAGCTGACTTGACTCCTGAAAATGCTAGTTAGACTAAAAATAAAGTATAACAACTTCCCTAAAATATTTGGTAATTTTTGTACTTTTTAGGTATTTTTTTCTCGCCTTGTTACACTTGTGGCGTTCCCAGTCAAAAAGGACCAGCCTACAAAAAATGCTCATTAATTTTTCGTTATGCCATATGTAAAAACTGAGAAGCATAAGCTCAGATCAATGAGGCCTATGACCAATCAGTTCCAAAAAGAAATACAAAACCTGTGCTAAGAAAACAAGCTGACAGTGGTGATAATATAGCATAACGAGAGATTTACAAGCAATTTTTCAAAGGCTGGTCGTTTCTGACTGGGAACACCAAGTTAGGTACTGGATTTTCAGCAGCACAAGGGTTAAGAACTGGGATGTTTGACAATATAGAATGTCTTGTGTAACCACTCCGTGTTGGTTTAGTAACGTGTTTTAGATCATTGTCATGAAGCATCATCACAAACATCAGTTCTACATTCTACAGTTCACTGCAGTGACCGCACACGATTATACTGCTGAAAGACCAGCATCAATCTCCAGCTCCAGACTGGTTTATGCTGATTAGAGCTGGACTGGTGCTGGCCTATCTGCTGGACCAGAAGAGTCATACAAAACATAACTTGTTGACCGAGACAGTTCAGAGACACCAGCACCTAAAACACAACATATGCAGGTGGCTGTTCAGTAAGGCTCAATACTGGGAAGAAGTTTTGAAATGGTTATTTAAATGTAGTTTTCTGTAAAATTTGTTCCAATAACGCTGTGGATTATTTAGCTAATCTTGAGAGAGGTCGCAGTATTGGTTTACTCCACGGTAACTTCACAGCAGCTTTACTCTCATACAGTGTTGTGAGCAAACCAGAGGCGACTGTGAAGTAGTAACTCAGTAGTAACTCTGTTACTGTATTGTTTGGACTGTAGGACTGAAGTGTCTTTGAGTTTTGTGAGAAGACTGAAGGGGCACGATTGGCACAGTTGTAGTTAGCATGTATATTGACAAGAAACTACTCAGTAATTCCTATCAGTATTTTTAGAGATTTGTGATGATGTAATGTATTTATACAGTTGTCATGTTTTCATTTGTGCAGTTAAAGTATATTATTATGAAATGCATGAGCAGTTATGACATTGTAAAGCGCATGACTGTTTATGGATAGTTGATCAAACTGAATGATGTTTAAAAAATGCACATAACTTTTTTTTATTGAATTGGTAATTTGGCTTTTGCTTTAATTACAGCCTTTAGTCTGTTGGGATTTGTCTCTACTGTCTTTGCACGTCTAGACTTTGCAATATTTGCAAGTTCAGTTCAGTCTGGTGGTGAGTGTTTGTGGACTGCAGTCTTCAGGTCATTGCACAGATTTTCAGCGGGGTTTCAGTCTGGGCTCTGACGAGGCCATGCAAGGACATTCACCTTCTTCTCCTTCAGCCACTGTGTGTTCAGTTCTGCTGTGTGCTTTGGGTCATTCTCATGTTGGAAGGTAAACCTTCTTCCCATTGACAGCTTTCTGGCAGAGCAGCAGATTTTCCTCAAGAATTTGATGGTATTTTGCCCCCTCCATGTTTCCTTCTATCCTGACTAAGTGCTCCAGTCCTGCTGCAGAGAAACAGCCCATAACAGGACATCTCCAGCTCCAGGCTTTACTGCAGGAATGCTGTTATCTGGATGCTGAGCTGGACTGGATTTCCACCAGACATATCGTTTGGTGTTGAGGCCAAATAATTCAGTTTCTGCCTCAGAATCTTCAAGGTGCGTTTTGGCAAAGCTCAGTCTGACGCATCTGGCCTTTCTTGAGGAGCGGCTCACATGCAAGCCACATTAGTGTAGAATCTGTGATATTGTTGTCACATGCACACAATGAGCACTCTTTGTCATAAACTCCTGCAGCTGCTTCAGAGTTGCTGTCGGTCTTTCGGTCGCCTCTCTTATCAGTTTGCTCCGGCTCTTTCATCAGTTTGGAGTGACGTCCCGATCCAGGGAGGCTCTGTGTTTTACCAAATACCTTCCACTTCTTAATCCTCAAGAATTTGATGGTATTTTGCCCCCTCCATGTTTCCTTCTATCCTGACTAAGTGCTCCAGTCCTGCTGCAGAGAAACAGCCCATAACAGGACATCTCCAGCTCCAGGCTTTACTGCAGGAATGCTGTTATCTGGATGCTGAGCTGGACTGGATTTCCACCAGACATATCGTTTGGTGTTGAGGCCAAATAATTCAGTTTCTGCCTCAGAATCTTCAAGGTGCGTTTTGGCAAAGCTCAGTCTGACGCATCTGGCCTTTCTTGAGGAGCGGCTCACATGCAAGCCACATTAGTGTAGAATCTGTGATATTGTTGTCACATGCACACAATGAGCACTCTTTGTCATAAACTCCTGCAGCTGCTTCAGAGTTGCTGTCGGTCTTTCGGTCGCCTCTCTTATCAGTTTGCTCCGGCTCTTTCATCAGTTTGGAGTGACGTCCCGATCCAGGGAGGCTCTGTGTTTTACCAAATACCTTCCACTTCTTAATTATAGACTTCACTGTGCTTCTAGGCATCGATAAAGCCTTCGAAATGGTTTTGTATCATCTCCTGACTTGTGTATGTCCACAACTTTATCCCGGAGATCTTTTGACAGTGTCTTGCCACCCACCATTTGCTTTAGTTGCACTACCAATCAAATGCTGCAGCAAAGCTCTTTTCATACTGAGCTGATCAAAATGAGCACAGCTGATCACAGCTGAAAGTCAAACGGCTTTGTGTGCCATTGAGAAGGTGATGAGCTACACCTGATTGAGTTTACAAGTCATTTTTAAGAGGGGCTGATCCTTTTTCCAACTCTTTTCCAATTCCTTTTTCCAATTCTGTTTTTAAATTTTTTTCTGATATGTTGGTGTTTTATCTTTCACCTGGATGTTATACGGCAAATACCAGCTGGATAAAACAAAAACGTCTCAGGTTACTTATGTAACCATGGTTCCCTGAGTAGGGAACGAGACACTGCGTCCTCTAGGGGTCGCTATGGGGAACGCCTCGTCGTGACCCGTGTCTGAAGCATACATTGAAAAAACCCCAACCCGTTGGCCGGCGACAGCCATGACGTCACTACCGGTGCGACTCCAGTATAAATCGGCGCCGGGAGCTACACATCATTCTCTTCTTCGTCTTCATTGACTGTTCTGTTTGAAGCGTGCATTTTCAAGGAAAAAGTAAGAGCTATCTATTTATTATGGCGAGCACTAGTAGAGCATTTAGAAGGTGTGTGCATCCGTGTCAGCGCTAGTTGACACCAGATGACACACACGATTTATGTGTTGTTTGTTTGGGCGAGGAGCACGCACGCGATGTCCTCGAGGGGGCAATCTGCGTGCATTGCGAGTTTTTTCCAATGAAAAAACTCCGTTCTCGTTTGTCTCTCTTTTCAAGTAAAGAGGGGCAGCCATCTGCTTCCCGCGGTTCAGGACCCTCCGCTGCTGAGGCACGGAGGAGAATGAGCTCGTGGCGATCTCAGGTGGACCTGGCCGATGAGTTTAGAGAGGGGCTTTCCTTCTCGCGCTCATCGGCGGGGGGCGAGAGACAGCCACTGGAGGATGATGTTCTCTCTTTAACATCATCTGATCCAGGGGCCAGTGCTCTGCTGGGTTCAGCCCAGGAAGAGCAGGAAATGGATGATGAGAGCGAAGAAGCTGAGGCTGAGCCTTCTCAATCCTCCTCCTTCAGCCACTGTGTGTTCAGTTCTGCTGTGTGCTTTGGGTCATTCTCATGTTGGAAGGTAAACCTTCTTCCCATTGACAGCTTTCTGGCAGAGCAGCAGATTTTCCTCAAGAATTTGATGGTATTTTGCCCCCTCCATGTTTCCTTCTATCCTGACTAAGTGCTCCAGTCCTGCTGCAGAGAAACAGCCCATAACAGGACATCTCCAGCTCCAGGCTTTACTGCAGGAATGCTGTTATCTGGATGCTGAGCTGGACTGGATTTCCACCAGACATATCGTTTGGTGTTGAGGCCAAATAATTCAGTTTCTGCCTCAGAATCTTCAAGGTGCGTTTTGGCAAAGCTCAGTCTGACGCATCTGGCCTTTCTTGAGGAGCGGCTCACATGCAAGCCACATTAGTGTAGAATCTGTGATATTGTTGTCACATGCACACAATGAGCACTCTTTGTCATAAACTCCTGCAGCTGCTTCAGAGTTGCTGTCGGTCTTTCGGTCGCCTCTCTTATCAGTTTGCTCCGGCTCTTTCATCAGTTTGGAGTGACGTCCCGATCCAGGGAGGCTCTGTGTTTTACCAAATACCTTCCACTTCTTAATTATAGACTTCACTGTGCTTCTAGGCATCGATAAAGCCTTCGAAATGGTTTTGTATCATCTCCTGACTTGTGTATGTCCACAACTTTATCCCGGAGATCTTTTGACAGTGGGCGTGTTTGTGTACATATGCAAACATGTGTGACTAATTCAGGCAGCAAGACTTTGTATGGGATCGTTCTGTGAGCTAGGAGGTGTAGTAACTTGATCACTGTCACTCTAAACAGCACATCTACCCTGCTCTGTCCTCTAAGCCGTGCTTGAGCCTCATGCAAAACCAACAGAGGAGTGCAGTAGGATGGCACATGAGCCGCGACGAGAGTCTACAGATAAGAAAAATTAAGGACGAGACCATAAGCACCTTTAAAGGGGTAGATAAGTTGACACTTTAACAGTGCTGGCTCCAGTGACAAGCTGTTGGTGTACAGTTTTTGTACATGTCTTCTGCCAATGTATGAATGAGCCACCTTTAAGCAAACATGCAACACTTTACTGGATAATGCTAAATTAAAGGACACAGTCACACAGCCCCCTTCGGAAAATAAAACAGTTGACTAAAGAGCTAAAAATCCATCAATGTGACGCTGTCATGGGCCATAGCTGCTGAAATAAATAAACAAACACCATCTATCTGTTCTCACTACTGCGCTAAAAATAATAGCTCCGCAGCAAAAGAACTTAATGAAATAGGTTTCTGGTGTGAGTGTCATGAAGCTGGAGCAGTTGACATGCTTGGATGGAAAATATTCAACCAAAGGAAAAATGTTCTGCAAAACTCAAAACATTTACCTGTACTTACAATTCACTGCAGTTTCCAGCTCAAATAAACACTAGTGACAGTAAAACACTGACAAGTTTAATTCCTTTTCACACAAATCATGATTATGGGGAGATTATTTATATGAATAATTAGTAATTCGTATAAAATTAATAATCAGAATTTTTTCATGCGGTTTCCTTGCACAATACTGTGTTATGAGCTCAAAACACTTTAACTACAGTGCATGATTTGTGAGCTAATACATTTTAAAGTTTGCATCACCAGCTCCATATGTATATGGCTTTTCTGGCGTAGTAAACTTGCTCTGTAGCTCACCCGGTACAGCATTGCCCTTGCGATGTGGAGCGCTCGAGTCTTGTAAAACACAATAAAATAGCTCAAAGACTTGTAGAAGCAAGATAAAATGGTTGCTTTAGTTTGTATCTCACTTTTGCTTTTAGTTTAAAATCACAGAATGACATTCAATGGGATGGTGCACTTCCAGTTTTGTGTGAGGAGTTTCCACAAGACGCTGTCCTGTTTGAACACGACGGTGGCCCCGGCACACAGAGAGGTCCATACAAAAATGGTTTGGTGAGATGGGTGTGTGAGAACAGGCTTACACAGAGCCCTGACCTCAACCCCAGTGAACACCTCTGGAATGAACTGGAACGCCAGCTGACAG